>NC_056733.1:324251486-324398986 GCF_019279795.1 Protopterus annectens
ATTTTCAACTAGACTGTGTATTTTTTTATGGGCCTTGAATAGTTTTTCCTTGTCAATAGCATAAACCAAAATGTGGTTTTGGTAATCAATGAATTGTTTCACTTGTCAGTATTACTAACTTTGATAATGTATTGTAGTGTTTAAAAGATATCTAAAATACAGAAACAGAAATTATGCACAGCGAACACTATAGTGCCAAGACTGCACTGTATAAACTGTCTCACTGCTTGGTTAAGATTAAGAAATGTAGTGGATAATTTCTGTTATCTTCAGTTTATCCCACCACTCATAAATACTTCAGTAACTATGTCACACTATCTGCTCATCTGATTTTGAAAATCCACAAATTCTGAGGGATATCAAATCATCTGGGAAATGCAGTTATACCTTAAACCAGTATTTTGCTCACATTATCTTAATAAACACATACATCTGTCATCATCCTTTTTATGTCACACAGATGTTGGGTAAACTAAAAAAATAATAAATAATAAAAAAATAAAAATACAGCAGCCTGGGGCCTACAAGGACATAGAACTCTCAAAGCACGAATGTGTTTCTGAAGGAAATAGACAAAGACAGTTTATAAATATACGGAAAATAAAGACACAGACTAGATTACATTTCATTTATGATCCAGTAATGTTGTTTTTCTACATTTTAAAATCCAGTCGTTGTCTTGAATCCTTCGGCATTCCTGACAGGGGTGAGAAATGACGCTTGGTATGTACAAATTCAACATGCAATGTCCGTGTAATCACAGCAACAAATCAAGAGCAAAAAAATTCAGTCAGATGAATATTTTTATCAACCTGCAAAGCTGAGCAGATTAGTGCAATATTTCTTTTCAGGTTTGTTTTCTCTACAATTCTTCTTTTTAAATGGCATGATTGCATTCAAACCTTATCCAGCAAGATAAACATTCACAGCTTTGACTGAACCATCAAAATTCATAGTCTCAGAAAGTGACAGATAAAATGCAGGAGAAAAGAAAATGTATAAGTCATTGTAATAAAGCTTACAGGGAACTTAAAGGAAACATTGAAACATGGGCAGGGAAATTCACCAGAAACCCAAATGGTCACTTTGTTGTCTAGAGGACAACATATACTTACATAACATTCACAGTAAGGGTTATCCAGATAAAAAGGTAAAAAAAAATATTGAAGAATTTTCTGTATAGAATAACACTATAACCTTTTAGACTGTGAGGGATTACAAATAACTGAGGTACTGAATGCAGTCATATACATTTCATTATCATCTGTGTTTGCAGGCATTTGTAGGTCTGAAACTACCTATCAGAAAATACAGCTGTGTGATGTAAAGAGCAATTAATGCCTCTGGAACAATTTTAATGAAATTACATTTAAATAAATTGTAGCTCATACTTCACATTATGAACAACTAATGTCAGATGTATAAAATGGAATATTTTTTCTCTCCAACAAATTCATTTGTCTTTCAATCTGTCCTACTGAGCTTAAAACACAGTGATGGAGAAATCATTTACTCATCCAGCAAAAGAGCTTTTTTTATTGTTAATCTGAAATTGTTGTATCTCAATTAAATACTTTTGTTTGAAATACACCGATCTCAGAATTAGTATATATATATATATATATATATATATATATATATATAAGTAGCTGGTGCGTGGGGATGTAGCCCTGACAAAAGGGTTCTAATGTATGACAGTATTCATTTTCAGCTCACTATTCTCATCCAAGAGAGGGTTTTTTGGGGGGTCTTTGTCTATAGTGTCTTGTATGGAGTAAGGGAGATATGTAAGAGAACTCAATGAAAATTTGTAAGGAACATGTAATGCATCCATGCAATTTTTTAAACAACACTATTGATTCAAATATAGTCATAAATCCTTATCATGTAACATTTCTGGTCAGCATACTGTATGCAGTTTAAGACAATGATGTCAACAATTAGAATATAAAGATCAGATCATACCATGAAATATATTTTACTAGACATTTCCTCCAAGATTACAAATTCCCCCAATATGCTTATTATCATGAACTACAACTATATCAAATGTTACAATAAATAAATTAAATTGAATCCAACAGTGCAAGAATACATTCCGGTAACTGTCAAAAGGAGTACATCCATTTAACTTCTCAGCATTAGCTAATTTTGTGAGTAGGTATGCCAGAAACTTCAGATTAAGGATGCTTTTAAAACCTGAAAATCAAGAAAAGAAGTGGGGAACAAGGTGTCCTTTTCCAGTCAGAAATTCCAAGGGGTATGGTGCATTTTAAATGGCCATTACTAAAAGCAAGAAGGGTTTACTTTTGAAAGAATGGAGGAAATCCACTATTACATATATATATATAATATTTTCTGTGATCATCATCCAGTTTGCTTAGAGAAGCAGGGAAATTGAGGTCATATGTAGCCTATCAACAGATGCAAAATCTTCAGTATTTGTCTATGTTACTTAGCCCTCTTCTATTTGAAAATGTAGTCAGTAACATTTGCCACCTGTAGAAAAGCTTACATTTTGTAAAAGCTATAGAAGAGGAATATGGCATTTTCTCTACACATAAGATATTTGGCCATTGAATTAATGGAGCAGTATTACTAAATCTGTTTTCTGTTCTCTTATTCATTCAAAATGATATGACATTGATCTTCTTATTGTTTTGTAGATAACCCCAACAGAACGCCAACAGAACAGACATATAAGTTAAGAAGTTATTCAACTCAACTGAAATTTGACATCAATAAGTAGGTGGCCTTGAGGTGGGGGAGGGGGTTTCCCAAACCAATGAGCTTTAGTGGAAACAGTACTATAGACAATGTGCTCTCTATGACATCCCTGAAGAATCCTTATATTTGGTTTCCTCAGATGTCAAAAATGTTTCACTATGTTCATCCACAAAGTCTAAGGAATGTACATCTGCCCTAATCCATACAGGCCAATAAAAAAAATACTTGGAAGCCAATAAACTCATTAATAAACCCACTCTCACATAATTATTGGTAAACCCGAGTAACATTTTGCAACCCTGAGTTGTGTTATCTTCTGGAATGCACATTGTTCCTCTTGTGCACTCTTCCACTATAACCCAACTAATAGAATACATATATTTCAGGGAAATTCTTTATGGCGTTAGGCTTCAATTTATTTATTAGATACTGAAGGACAGACAGAGGTTGCCAGACGATAAAGATGTTGCTTGGGAATTCATGCATACATATAAATATTTCAAGCATGGACAATAAATCTCTTCTGGCCTACCAGTATAGCAAAACAGTCATTCCCTTAATAAGTGCCCACGTTTTTCTTAAAAAAAAATCTAAATTAGTGCTTACTTTAATATAATTTGTTAATAAAATTCCATGCATCAGCGGCTGTCTCATAGAACCAATTAGTATATCTCTTATTCCTATACAACTTTCTACGTTGGTTGTCTGATGATTCTCGTTTTGATAACCTCAAGTGATCCCAGAGGCAGTTGTCTGTAAATGCCCTATATATCTAAAAAAAGGTCTCCTCTTGAATATCAATATGAGATCCTGTACAAATTCTGATATTTTAGTCTTTCATAGTAACTTAAATTTCCACATCCATGAATGCCCTTGGTGTATTTCCTCTCTACTCTTTCCAATTTACTCATGCTTGATTTCTTACAAGGTTTACATATTGTTATTCTATAATCTAGCTTGGGTCTAATGTAACTTTCATACAATGGTTTCATTGTTTCTGATTTCCTAGGCTTTATAAGTATTGTATACAACCTATAGTTCTCCAAATGTCATTACCCTAATTGATAGATATGATTAAAAAAAACCTCAAAGTGATGTACACATATAACCAGCTCCATGAATGAAGCTACTGTTGCAATCACCCTGAGGAGTATTAAATAGTCACCATTTACTCTATGCCTTCCAAATCTGATATGCTTATTTTTTGATGCATTTAAGGCATATTATTCTTCTGTGCCCAAAATGGTCAATTTAGTGATGCTCATTTGCAGACATCTGTAAAACATGGAATCAGTTTACCCATTTTCAATTCATTTGCATACAGACTGTAGAACACTGCAGATGAAAGTTATATATCTAAAACTTACAATCTAAAGAATTACAGGCCTAGCACAAAGCCATGTGGGACACCCTGACTGGAACTAAAAATTCACTATCCAATTGCTGAATGGTACTTGCCATGTACTATTCTTAAGCCATGCAGCTATCCATCTTGTTAATGTTGAATCAGTACCTAGTTGTTCTAATTTATTGATCAATGTTTTGTGTATCACCCTATCAAATGCTGAGGTTATAGCTATATAAATTAGACAACAGTACAGCTTTTCATTTGTAGCTGTTATTATATTGTTATAGATCATCATGATACAAGTAGTTATAGATTCAATTTCAACATATGCATTCTAATATTTGATTTTAAGTCTTAACTGTTCCAATCCCAACACTAATTCATCCAAAATAACCTTCTCCATTAACTTCCACAGAGTGAGAAACTAAACTCATGGGTATGTATGATTCTGGGTTTGCATGTTTCCCTTTCCCTTAAAGATAGGTTTAACAAGTGCATGTCTCCAGTCTTGAGGAATCTTTCCATACTTAAATGATGTATTGCATAGCAAGCACAATCATACTGTAAGTTCCTGTGGTCATTATTACTAATTTCATCTCCTCCCTGTGCTTTGGGTTTCTCCAGTTCGTGCAGTTCTTTTTCAATATAATCTAATTTAATTTCAGTATATGAAGTTACTTGGATATTATGAGGAAATGTATCACCACCTTTGAAGACCTAAACTGCATTCAATATGATTTTGCATGCATATCTATTATCTCTTGTATGTGAAAATAATTTTAGAAGCTATGCACAGTTTATCAGTTTGTGCGCCTTACTTCACAATGGGAATGCACTTCCTCTCATTCAACCTAAAACTACCACACTTTTTTCCTAACTTTCCAAACTTTGTTGCTTGTCACTATCTCCTAAAGTTCTACATCCTTACCTCATTGTAATTCCCTAAAAAAAAATAAATAAATAACCTGGTGTAATTTTTCTAATGAAACTATTTTATTTCTGTATTACGTAACATCTATTTGAATTGTGCAATATGGGTTTGTACTATACAAAATATGTATTTAACATTTAATTGAAATGTATATTATGGATTTGTGCTCTTTCTGTATTTGTATTTCTCTGGAGCTTTTCTCCCCAGGAATCCATTGAAAATGAGCTCCTTGTAACCCAATGGCCTATCCTGCAAAATAAACTGCAAATAAATAAAATAAATACATGTCATTACTGCTACCATGTCATATGTATCTATAAAATGTTTTACTGTTATACTCAACATCTTAAGATTATAGGATCATTGGAAGTTACTTGGCTATTGGTCTTGAGGCCCTTACAAGCCTAGCCAAGAATGTAGCCCATGTTCTGACAAGTCAGCACCTGATGCCCCTTTCCAGCAGGGACACAGGTGGAATCCCAAGAGTGTATTTTCTATTCCCTATCCAGTTATCCAAGTTGCATTTAAAGAGGGATAATGAAGTACTATGCTTGATGTGGAGAGGGAGTCTATTCCACAGAAGGGGGAGTCTCTGGGACACAAATCTGTCCCGCCAACAAGTCCTATTGATGTCACAAACCAGGTTGAGGTCATGTGTGCTGGCTGGTACTTGATTTGAGCTAGACTTGTGGATATGCAGCAGTCCCATCAAGGTGGGGTCTGAGATTGCTTTCTATGCCAGACAGAGGTCACTTCTGAAGAGTCTATAGGAGACTGAATAGAGGGACAGGGCTTTTAGCCTGTCTGTGTAGAGTAGATGTTTGTGGCCCTGGATTCTCCTGGTGAGGAACCTCTGTGGTCTCTCCAGCTGCTGCATGTGTGTTGTGAGGCACATGTCGAAAGTGGTGCTGTACTTAATAATGGATCTTATAAAGGAAGAATACAGGGATGTTATGACCTCCTTGTCCCTGGATGAGATACCCTTCCTAATGAGGTGGGCTATGTAGAAAGCTTTCCATACAATGAAGGCAATATGGTGGTCAAAAGTCAGGTTGCTATCAACCTGGGTGCCCACGTCCCTCATGACTGATTGCGTGCTTAGGACATTGTTATTAACACTGTCCCCAAAGGGGATGATGATGCATTTTTTGGCATTCAGTTTGAGGCCATGTTTCTAGCACCAGTCATTTGTTTGGGTGAGACACTCTTGGAAGCTGTCCACATCAGTAGGGGAATTGATGACAGTGCCCAGCTTGCAGTCATCTACAGACTTGGTCAGCCATGGCCCACTGGTTTTATCCTGCCCCTCAGAAAAATATATCCCAAACAACAGATGCCCCAGAACTGATCCCTGGGGAATGAAACTTGTTACAGGACTATTGCTTGAGGTGGCTTCCCCTATTTTGACTAGGTGGGTTCTATCAGTGAGTCAGCTATTGAGAAACTTGAGTGCATATGAGATATGGTAGATTCTGGCACCTGAGAAATAACTAACTGTGACTTTCTCCTTATCTATCTTGGGGAGAGGCACATCTGTGTGTCTCACAATGGAGTCGCCTATGACTAATATGTTGGATTTATGGTTAGGTCTTAGTGGCTGTGAGACACATATATGTGGACCATGTTCGGTGTGTGTTGTAGTGGGCTGAGCACTCACATGTGTTTTTGCCTTGGAGGTCTCTTTTGTTTGGGTAGGTTTTTGTTGAGGACCTCTGCATATGTGGCTGCGTGTTGTGTAGGTGTGGATTGTGTTTGAGGTGTGGTGTTTGTGTTGACAACTTTTCAGTGCCAGATATGCTGGCTTGTGAGGGAGAGAATAGACTCTAGGTTCTTAATGTAATTGCATCTCTCACATATTGTGTTCCTACGTGGTAGTAGTAGAGGGCTGTCTGTGTACATGAGATTTGCTATGCTCTGGATGGCCATATCAACTGGACTGGCAGGAGGAACTGTCAGAAACTGCCCATCCATATTTGTCAGAATCTATGGAGAGAGGTCAGAGAGAGCTGAGGGGTAAAGGGTGGAAGGTCTAAGATGAGTAATACTAGGTGATCACACAACTCACAATATGGAAAAATAGAGTTAAACAGTAATGAAATGCAGTTAATCAGTAAATTGCTTTAAAAGAGTGCAAATGTGATACATTATCTATAAGGCACAAATAAACATGATAGGCAAGTGCAAATGCAATAAAATAAGTTAAAATAAATGAAAAAGCACGTGGGTTGGTCTTGGATTCTCAGGAATTTTGTAAAATGTCCCAGAAATGAGACCTCAAAAGATCCTAGTTAAAACAAGCCCAAACCAGCTCAAACACAGGGTTCAGATATCAAAAAATAGAAGGTTCTAGTAACACAGAAATCTAGCCAATCCTGCTATCCCCTGCTCTGTTTAACAATCAGCTTATGCCAGACAAAGTCCAGGAAGCCCTGTTACTCACACAAGCTGAGAAGATAGTCCCCTACCAGCATAAGATGGCTGTCAGAAATACAGAAGGCTGACAGAAGATGGCTGCTAGACACACAGAAGGAAAAAACAAACAGCTCTGGATGCAGCAAACCTGTATCCAAATTATGCTACTCAATTTAAGGGTTAAGAGCACAGTAACACTCACAGAAAAAGCATTGATTAACCACTTACAGACAAAAACAGAACTCAGGGTATAAAAATATAGTTAAATAGTAATGAAATACAGTAAAATACAGTTAAACAGTAATGAATTGCAGTAAACAGCAACAAAATGCAGTTAAACAGTTATAAAATGCAGTTAATTCGTAAATTGCTTTAAAACAGTGCAAATGTGATAAATCTGATATAAGACACAGAGAAAAATGATAGGCAAGTGCAAATGCAATAAAATAACTGAAAATAAATGAAAAAGCACTTAGATTGGTCTTGGATCCTCAGGAATTTTGTAAAATGTCACAGAAATGAGACCTCAGAAGATCCTGGTTAAAACAAGCCCAAACCGGCTCAAACACAGGGTTTGGATATCACAAAAAATAGAAGGTTCTAGTAACACAGAAATCTAGCTAATCCTGCTATCCCCTGCTCTCTTTACCAATCAGCTTGTGCCAGACAAGGTCCAGGCAGCCCTGTTACTCTCACTAGCTGAGAAGATAGTCCCCTACCAACACAAGATGGCTGTCAGAAATACAGAAGGCTGACACAAGATGGCTGCTAGACACACAGAAGGCAGAAACAAACAGCTCTGGATGCAGCAAACCTGTATCCAGATTATGCTACTCAATTTAAGGGTTAAGAACACAGTAAAACTCACAGAAAAGCACAGATTAACCACTTACAGACAAAAACAGAACTCACGGTATAAAAATATAGTTAAAGAGTAATGAAATACAGTAAAATACAGTTAAACAGTAATGAACTGCAGTACAAAGCAACAAAATACAGTTAAACAGTAATGAAATGCAGTTAATTGGTAAATTGCTTTAAAACAGTGCAAATGTGATAAATTAGATATAAGACACAGATAACAATGATAGGCAAGTGCAAATGCAATAAAATAAGTGAAAATAAATGAAAAAGCACTTAGATTGGTCTTGGTGCCTCTGGAATTTTGTAAAATGTCCCAGAGATGATGCACCTCAGCTGCAGAGTCTCACTCAAACAATCTTTATATAATTTTCTTCAAACCTTTCTTGATTATGTTTAATTTGTCTGTCCAGCTTGTTTAGTTTCAGTTTTCAAAGTTAAAGTTTAAATGCTTTTCCATTTCGTATATTTTTTGTACCTTGTTCTTATAAAAATATATCCTCCCAAAATTGTGTTGCCAGATCCTGATGTTATACATTTTTTTTGCATTCAAACAATTTCCTTTTCAAAACCTGTCATATTCCTTCTTCAGATATTCCACTGAACACATCACTCCAATTAGTTTCACATGATGAAGGTTTTGCTTCAATATAGTTGGTTATTAAACTTCTCTGCATCGGTTCATGTTTTAGTTTGGCAGAGTTATCGAGCAATAATAGTAAGTTAACCTCTATAACCCATTATCACTGCACATCACTGCACATCAATGGTGCTAAAATGATATGAAGTAACAGTCATTTCCTTAGGAACAAAAACAGTGTCCAGTTTGTTCCTTTCACTGCTTGTATTTTTTAAATCTAAAACAATTCTTGCTCTTGAACATATTTTGTAAATCATTTCTTTACTAATGTTGTTAAATAAATAGTATTCTAGTCTGTTTCTGCTGAATTTAAGTTCACAGACACTATTATTCTCCTTCTCTGTTTTATACAAGAAATGTATGAATTAAGTTAGGCCATTAGCATATACTTTGGTGGTGTATATGCTCCAACAATTGTTATATGTTCCAAGGATTTCTTTATTGTGACAGTTACACAATCTACAGTATTGATGATATAACTAAACATATGATAATTACAGGAAAAGAGGAAGCCCTAAGATAAGGTTTATGGATGTGGTTAGAGAGGACATGCAGGTGGTTGGTGTGACAGAGCAAGATGCAGAGGACAGGAAGAAATAGAAACAGGTGATCTGCTGTGGCGAGCCCTAACCGGGAAAAGCCGAAAGAAGAAGAAGAATGATAATTACAGGTTTCAAAACAATCTTTAATCCCTTTCATAACACATCCATCTGTTTTGTGTGTGTGTGATAGAATGTCTGTTACAGTAAGAATATTCACATATTACATAACTGGTTTCCAATTATATTTCTTTAACCATATTTCACAAACAATAACAACATACATTTTGTGGGATGTAGAAAATTTTCCAATTAAAAAACTTTATTACTAATGTTTCTAGCATTAATAGCTAGCACAAGTATATTAAATGTTGTTATCTGTGAACTGTTAAATTTCTGACAACAATTTCTGGCAAAACGCATATCTTATGTTTGACAATTATTGTAGTATATCTGGTGCAAACATTATTTCCCTTGTTTTAATAACAACCTGACACCCTGTCTAAATAAATATGTGCCCCAAATTAAGCTTAGATGATCTACATATTTCCACTTTTTTAAATGGGTCACTTTTTCATGTAAATATTTACCTAAAAATCTTTTTTATTCACACTAACCTGACTCTTATTTCTATATGAGATTTGTAGAAAATATGTCCTGACACATGTAAAAGCTATGTATTCTAAGAAGGCTGTAAATTCTCTACTAATAGGCAGAGAGGCCTGGAAGATTACATAATTTGTACCAACATGAATGAAAACATCTCTATGCTTCCTTATATTAAAGCATTTGAAGGGCCTTCTCATATCCTGCATTTTTGCACCTGGCAAACATAACATTACTCAGTATTCATTAACTTCTCTATAAATATAAGTATTACTTTTTCTAATAATTTAATCTCCAATTACTGGTATATAACTTCTGAGCAGATCTGAAAAATGTCCCAGTGTCTACTCTATTAATTGTTACAAAGGAATAATCTTCATCACCATCAGTCTTATTAATCTCACTGTTTTCGCTGCTTACTACATTTGGACAAATACAATTCCATCCAGTCATCTTTGTACTTCCACAACTTGAGCCATGTTGTCAACTTTGATTTTTCTCCTCTTTTTTCATTGTAATGTTTGTTATCCTTCCAAGTTCAGTTTTGATTTCTTCCATTTAGCCTGACCCTTGCCAGTCTTTTCTACTTTCTCTGTTGGAAAAATGATGCCATTTTCTGCAGACTGATTTTTTTTTTAATGAACAGCACCCTCACTCCATGCAATGTCCGTATGTAACAAAGCAGTGTCCTTTTTTAGTGTATGCTCTCTTTTAATTATAGATATTAATCAATGTCATTTTCTTCCTTGTTATTTGTCATGAAGTTCTTCCATTCTTTCTTTTTTATTTTCTTCTATATGTTTGAATCTTCATGTTGCTGAATACTTGTATACTGATAGCGGACACTTCCTTTCCTAAATGTGTCCTATTTGCATTTTGCTTAATATTGATCTCATTAGCCCAGTCAATAATATATGTAGCCACAGTTTTTGCAACTTGTGCCAATGGCACAATCACAATCATCATCAGTAAGTCAGATGTATACAAAGAATAGTAACCAAATTATCCAACTTTGACAGGAGGAATGTTGGTCACCAATGTTATCAGTGTTACATTTATATATGCATTACGTTTAGTATATATTGTGCAAGATGCTTGTACTTTAACAAATCTTTAATGGTATACTCATTTAACGAATCCATTTTCAGCTACAAATTAAAAAAGGAATTCTAAAATAAAAGAATAATCAAAATCAGTTACCAGATAATTCAAATAAATCAAAGCAACTAGATATTTAACTCACCTTCAATGAGGAAATCACACAAGCAATATGCAACTAAATATTAAAGTGCATTGAGCTAATGTTGTGCAAGGGAAATAATTCAGAAAGTCACTACGCTGACCTACTAAACCAGTTAACCAGTTCTGCCAGTTACACTAAAATAGTGGCTGCCTTTTATATTGCATACTCACTATTCCTTGCAGTCACACTTCATTATAAAAATAAAAAAATCAATGGTAAAAATAAAATATAAATCATAGAGAATTTAAAGATGACTAGACCCCTTGGGATGCTGGAGTTTGCCTATCTACAATTTATCCCTTTCTAACAACAAACAGAGAAAATCAGAGTTAGGACTACAAAATATTAATCAAAATAAATCTTCCTGTCTACAAGCTATTCCTTTTTTCCTTACAAACAAGAAGCCTTGTTGTGTTAAAATGTCTGTTACAGTAAGAATATTTACATCTTACATAACTGGTTTCCAGTTATTGTTCTTTAACCATATTTCACAAACAATAACAACATAAATTTTATGGGGATGTAGCAAATTTTCCAATTAAAAACTTTATTACTAATGCTTTTAGCACTAAGAGCTAGCACAAGTACATCAAATGTTGTTATCTGTGAACTGTTAAGTTTCTGACAACATTTTCTGGCAAAAGGCATATCTTATGTTTGACTATTATTGCAATATATCTGGTGCAAACAGTGGAAATAATATGTAACAAAATAAATAAAATAAAATATAAATATATCTAAAAAACTTCTCTTACCAAGAAGTAGCACAATAAATCACAAACCAACGATGGATTGCTTCAGATAAACTCTGCGTTGCTCTGTCTATAATCTGTGTGAATTTATAGCTGACTTGGACCCTTTGGATGACTAGAGTTTGCCTGTCTATAATCTATCCCTTTTAAGCAACAGTGAAAATGAGAGATAAAAAAATAAAATATAAATCAAAATGAAACTTTTTTTGCTATGTGATTGCAGTCTGGATCACAGACCAACACTGAATAATTTCATATAAACTCTGGATTGTCCTGTCTGCAGTCTGTGTGAATTTATAGCTAACTAGGCTCCTTGGCAGTGCAATAGCTGTCTGTCTACAGTCTATTTTAAATACAATAAACAGTAAAAGTAGAGGTGAAAATGACAATGTATAAATTAAAACAAATCTTCTCTTGCCAAGCACTTTCGTAATAAATCCCAAGCCATCTCTGGATTGTTTCAGATAAGCTTTGGAATGCACAATCATCCTTTTTTTTAAACTGGAAACAGTATTCTTCTAGATATTTTACTGAATCATGATATCTCATAGGAAATCTGCATTGACAGTATGGAGTTTTCCAGATTTCTCACACAAACACAAATGAGATATATTTTTACATTAGGAAAAAAACAGTGGATATGATAATAATTAGCATTTTAACTGCACTGACTTTAGACAGAATTGTTAACTTCATTTGCCTCAATTTCCAAACTTCTACCTGCATCTCAGATGACAGGGAGTTGCTCATTAAGCTTCTGGACCCTGTTGCTGTTTTTGCAGATCTTACTGACCAGATATTTGTTCTTATATAGTCTAAAAGCATTTACAGGGCGGTAATTGATTTCACAAGCTAGTGACTGCATCAGTGAGAGAGAGAATACCACTGATTTTTTTTTTTCAAAACACAGAAGTAATTTGAATAAGTAACACATTGTCTGTGTGCTTTTTCCACTTGCCTAAGTTTACTTTCCATCTAAAAGACTTTGAAGATTGGACTATAAGAAATCCAGAAAATATTTCCTAATGCAATCAAAACTCAGTGCATTCACTGACTTTGTTACCTGCTAGGGCCAGCACCCTGATATTCCTATCAGCAGAGGTCCAGACAAGTGATATCCCATATTGTTATTCATGCCAGGTGAGTTTCTTTCCTAGAGAGGCTGTGCATGAAGGTTCTAAGGAGCACAAGGAAACAGAACCTACTTAGAAGGAAATTACCATGTGAATATGCTATCCTAGTGTATCTTACAGTTTGTTTTTGTACTCTAATGTGCTGAGCTTACATCATGTGGTGGGTGTACAGTGGTGACATGGGGAAACACCCCATCTATATAGAGACACAGCCATCATTTGTCTGCCCATCTTACACTGCAAGAACTGCTTCTCAGTAAGTCTATGGATCACAAACTTATCTAATGACTGCATGCTTCCAGCACATTTCTTTCTCTTTCCCCTGTGAGCAGTATATAGGTATTGTCCAGTTGTTCACCTTATCTCATTCATTGGCTAATTTAGCACCTGGGTAACTTATTGCACCTGTGCTGTGTGTGTTACTTTTAGGCCTTAATCCTTCTGCACTCTGGCAGTGACTTTGATTGAAAGTTATTTAATGGAGAGGTGATACCAATATCAAAAATCACGCCCATCTAGAGTGTTAAGAGTATTGTTTTTGCACCATAGTGCCTACATAAACTAGTTCTAATTCAGGGATTTAGCTAGGACTTCCATGGTTAAACAAAATATAAGTGCTATGTGCCTCTAGCTAGCTCAAATCTAAAAGAGAGCAGAGAGGAAAGGTATCCAGTTGTGCATACTTGTGCCAGAAGAGCTATGTATAGGGGTTCAGCCTATGAAAGAAATTCCCTATGAACACCAGATATATCCAGGGCTACCCACATGTACTGCCATATCAAAGGATCAATGGCTAAAATAACTCCACCTGCCACTGTACACTGAGTTTCATTAGCTGTGAAATTTTCAGTCAAAGTCATTATAGGAAAATTTTTCTTTACAGTCACATTCAGATACAAATCTTTGACATGATATTTAGTTTCCTCTTAAATTGTAACACATCAGTTTAGATTTAAACAACATACAATTCTGGAGAAAATAATATAAATAGGATATATAAAATAAATTATGGACTGTATGGAATCTGTGGGCCTTTCTGATTCTTTATGGGATAATCCTGGGATCAAGCCATTTCCCATATACCTGATGACCATTTTAGGTAATCTCCCCTATATTATTAATTGTATAAGAATGACCACATGTTACTGTAAGCTGTTTACTTTTGGATATGCAATAAGATGTTTTCATTTTATTTGTTTGCTATTTGATAACTGGGTAAGTAGATTGGTCGAGACACCCTTTTTTCGGCCAACACCCGATACCCAAAGTTAAATTCATTATATTTTTTCAAAGGAAATTTACTGATTTTATTTCATTATATGGTTCGGCTGTACACTTACTATGCTATTGCCTCTTGCAAGTTGACAAACATTGCTCTTATATACTCACTATACATACTCACTATGCTGTTATTTACAAACTTGTAAACATTGACTACATGTATCTGTTTTTGAACTGTATGTTACTTTTCCTTAGGTGATCAATGATCATAAGATAAGTCCTTTTTAACCTCTGTTCACCCCATTTTACAACATTAAATAAATAATGTAATCAATCACTCAATCGATCAAACAAGCAAATAATCAGTCATTCAATCTCCTGATAAGCTTGTTTACCTGTATTGTGTCTGTGTTTATTTTCTTATTTATTTGTTTGTTTGTTTGTTTTGCTACAGATACTCTCTGTCTGATGATTGAGCTTATCCTCCTATGCCTGTGGGTGAGAACCAACAATTTAGTAGCTCATTGTAGTTTAGAGGGCAGGTAGTGGCAACAATATCCATAAGGATGACTGTGATTTTCCCTTTAAGTCCATGCATCCCCTTTGCATAATCATTAACATTCGAGAAGTTGTTAAGCAATGAGCCTTTCATATGCACAGTCACACCTCTGAGTGGCGTAATCTATTAGCCCTGCCCCCCCCCCCCCATAAACATGCATCCTTCTTGTGATCCGTGGAATTCACCAGGAATTCTACTATGGAAAATTTATCCACGGACATGCTAATTCCCTTCCAATGAGTATAAGTAGGCTCATCAGTTTGCTTTCTCGCATGTGCAAAATCCAAACGTGCACATGCCTCTAATTGAATTGGATTCACCTGGAACTTTATCCATCAAGGGCAATAAAGCTGGTTGTGGCTTCTATTTTTGTCTGTCCTTGAGTAAGAATAGAATCATCCCCCATTACTTTTCCTTATTCCATTCACCTGCTATACCCTCTGTGCCTGAAGTCTATTCTCCTAAGGATACAGCCAAGTGCCTAATTGGCATTGTCTTCAGCATGATCAGATTTTACTTAGAGGTTCATGATCATCCATTCCACTATACAAAAGACTTTTTTCTGAGCTGTTCTTGTTATTAGATCTGAAGAAGCGTACCTAGTACGTGAAAACACTAATTTGTTGTTCCAATAAATTTTATTCAGTCGTGGTGCTCGTTTTCCAGTTGTTTTTTCATTGTTTCTTGGCCTTTGGGAAATACGACCTTTGGACTTTAGGGGTGCTTTTGTTTTTACTGTTCTTGTTATTATGACTTTTCACTTCTTTGCATTTTACTTTAAACAATATTTGTCAGCCAACTTTGTCATTTCTGTCCGGGTCTCTCTGAAGACTTGCTCATCCACCTTCCACTGCTTGTTTTTTTCTTGGTTTTAATATATATATATATATATATATATATATATATATATATATATATATATATTCTTTTAAATCTCACTGTCTTGATGTTAATAATAATGATTAATAAGTTAATGTTCTCATCCCTAACAATATTTTATTTATTTATTCATTCCTGGTGCAGTGGCATCTGGGAGAATGGAATGCAAAACATAACAAGGGATAACTGTGGAGTAGAGGTCAATGCCAACTCCTCAGAGTTTTCAGAATGAGAGTAGGAGAGATCTGTTGTGGAGAATTGAGAGAAAGATCAGAGAGACGATATGCAAGATATCTTTAGGAAGAATTTTTCTGGAAATTTGAGGGATGAGTAGTGACAGTATGAAGATATTTTTACAACCCATCAGTCAGGATGGTTGTGAGAACATTCAGACCAGAGTGAGATGGAGATAGAGAAGTATATATCTCGAGGGAGACATGATGGAAAGACTTAATATAGAAGAGGGACAAGAACTTAATAAAAAGATGCTTGCAGAAGTGGTTGGAAAATAAGAGGAAGAAACAAGTGAAAAGAAGAAAACGAAAGAATTGAAAGAAAGACAGATGTGTGTAGCAAGAATACAGAGCAAAGAAGAACTAAAAATGGGCAGATATGAAATAATGGAAAAGAATATCGTGCCTTTAGGTATGAAGACATATGAGATATGAGCTTTTATTTTGATTTAAAGAGACTTCTTGTGACATTTTCTTTGAGACAGCTGCAGCATTAGAACATTTTTGGGAGAATATGAAAAAAGAAAATAAATGTATCCACTGAATAACTATATTGTAAAGACTTTTTTTGTGAAACACAAAAATATTAATATACAGTTTTGGCCAGAAACTGAAAGAGAAACTCTTAAAAATATTTACTAAAGAACTTTAGCAAAGAATTTAAGGGCATTTCTAAAGTACTTGATAATAGAGGACTTTGGCTAGAGGCTTGGGACTGTAATGTGATTTTGAAAATGGAAAATGGAAAAATTGCACTTGTCCAGATCCCCCTACAAAACAAACACCACACCATTTGGCATAATACGACCATTTATTAACCACAGACATAAACTTGTTTAAATGCAGATAAAGGCATAACTCAACATAACACAATACAGTAGACATCTTTCCCCACTCACCTGTTTCCCACCATGACGTTAATCAGCATTAATTCAAGCAGTCAGTTACTCAAACTTCCCATCAGAAGCAGAAGGAGCATGACACCACTCACTTTGAAAACCAACTAGCCTCCTTGTATGATCCAAACATAAACAACAGAGGGGGAACAGAAAAGGGACATCACAGACCATCTTCTCTGCCCACCATCCTGAATAAAGGTTGTTCCCCTTCAAAATCCTATAACAATTTCACCAAACTTTTCAAAAAAAAAAAAATGACAGGTGCACATTGAGCTGGTCCAAGCTCATGTCACTCAAGCGTACTCCATTATCCCTAAACCAAACCAGATCACTGTCATCAAAATCCCTATGATAAATGGTATGGATACCCAAATACCACAACCGTTTTAAAAAATCTATGATTAACAAAACAATGAATGAGCTTGATACCCATAAAATTGCCCACATTCCTCCAAGCCAAGCACGACACTACTTCTGGCCACATGATAATCATTGAAGGAAACCTACTCATCAGACTTACCAAGTTCCTTAATACCATATTGCCACCAAGAAGGGAAATATAAAAACATCCTGACACAGCAATGAACCCAGGAGCTCATACACTCTAAATGCTCCAAGGTATATCCATTCAGATCAAGTAGCGCAAAGCAGATAATCCATGGAATTCCCTTTCAGAAAATGAAGGCCTGCCAACAACACCTTAAGGGCTTGTTTCATCATAGGCAAATGTCTATAAGTCTTTCTACTGCTATTCTGAGCCCATCTTCTAAACATCCAGGCTATTACCGATGACTTGGTCAAATCTAAATCTGCCACCCAGGGGATATGCTAATAGCTGCAAAATCTACCTTAACTGACTGAACTGCCTGCCCTTTCATCCAAGCCTTAGTTGAGTAATGCATCAACAACTTCACTGCCAAGCTCTCTCCTATTAAGGCAACTGCAATACAAATTCACCAAATGCAGATAACACCCTATCATACGCCTTCCTCATCTCATATGGGCATTATTGCTGAATCAGCCACCCTGTCACTTCATCCCAACTCACCACACCTCCTCTGACAACACATCTGGTTCACCTTGAGTCTCCAGAGCCAACAGCCAAAACCTGCGAAACTGAAAATGCAAAAGGCTGTCGGCAATCATATTCCTTGCACCTGGCAAATGTACATCTGAAAAATAAAAAAAAAAAATGTCAACAAACTTTACAAAACTAATTTCCATAAAACTAACAAAAGTGGACTAGATTTAGCAGTTTTTGACTTTAACACCCGCACCACTGCCATGTTGTCTGAATTAAAAAATACTTTCCTGTCATGCAATTGCTTCTGCCAAACCACCAAATCCACCAAAATAGGCATTAATTCCAAAAAAGCCACATCCGTCTTCCACTCCTTCCAATCATCCAGCTAATGAACTGCAAACTATTCTGTTAAAATATGCACCTCTTTTCCCCCCTACAGTGTCTGTGAAAAATTACAATTCATCCTGATTGACCAGTCTTTCTGCCAAAATGAGATGCTATTAAAACAGTCCAAAAATTACAACCACAATTCTAAATCTGCTAGCACAGGCTTGCTAACCATTACTCAGTGATACTTGCTTCTCCCCCTCTTTTAACAAAAATCCCACTGACCTGCAAAATGTTGGACGTGGACTAATTGCCTCACATGCAAAGTTCAAGAGACCCAAAAGTTTCATGACATCCCTAATCCGCACTTCATCTTTGGACATCATCCACACAAACTTTCCTTTCAGTCTTTCTATCTTCTCAAACAGAAGACAAAACAAGCCCCACTTAGCATCCACAGTCAAATCTAAAAAGCCTAAAGCCTTGGCAAGGCCTTCTAACTTCTGCTTACCCAACAGAACTCATAACTCTTCACAGATAGCAATGAACACCTGCATGCCTTCCATAGCTCCTTCAAAACCCTTACCCACCAAAATAAAGTCAACCAGGGTAATGAACAACCTTCTGAGTAACAACCCATTGTTGCCAGACCAAGTGAAGCGCAGAGCTAAATTTCTCAAATATAGCACAAGCCACAGCATAACCCATAGGCATGGCCTTGTCAAAATAAAATTTATTGTGTACCACCATACCCAATAATGGTCACTCATCTTCATGCACAGGCAGCAAATGGAATGCAGGCTCAGTATCAACCCTTCCTATCCAATGATCCCAAAACCCTTTAATCATTGCTACCGCATCTTCCAATGACACCTACCTAGGCTTTACGTCCTCTCTGTAGATAAAATCATTGACCAATTCCTCTTCTGGGAATGACAAATGGTGAATCATCCAAAATTCACCAGGTGTGTTCTTAGGGACCAACCCCAATGGTGACACTTTGAAGTTGACAAAAGGACAGTAATCAGAATGGCCCAAAAACCTGCCAGCATGCACTTCTTTCATGGCCAAACCTTTTAATATAATCTTGTTCCAATGCACCAAATGTACATTTTTACAAAACAAACCATTCCCACAAACCCCTTATTTGACAGAAAACTCTGATAACCCCCCCAAAACAACCTGGCAGTGATCCTTGACTCAGGAAAGTTAACCACCATCTGGCACAATAGCTCCTCCTTAATGGATGAATGGAAGAGCTGGTTTGCTCCTCTACCCTTGAAAGTGCATACCTCCTTCTGCCCCTGAAAAATACAATGCCCTGTAAACCCCTGAAAACCATGAAGCAAAGAGGGGAAGGACCCAATATCAGTTAGCACGGCACCCACATGTCAACTATCACCTTACTGTTATAACTACAACCCCCTGGACATGTTATGGTTTTGTTAAAACCTGCAAGTATCACATATGGTCCATCACTGATGAATCTTTAGTATTTACAAATGCCAAACTTAGTCATATTTGAATGTCTATGATGTTCATTCTTACTGCTTTTTTCAAAAATATTTTTCAAATTGTCAGCTTTTTTGTAAGTAATCTTAGGGTGTACACCTAGTATTTGCTAGTAGTCCACTGTATAAAACATATCCCAAGTATCAGACAGTATAGGTCTAGTGTTTGGTGCTTGATAGTTATAAACTACAGCCGTTGCTCCAAGTTTATCATGAGTGCTACTCTCTTTTCCAGTATTGGCCTGTTCCACTTCAATAAACGCACAACACCGTATGACATTTGACGACCTTTATTAGACTTCCATAAACATGATTGTTAACTAATAGCTATAAATTTTGATAATAATAACATCCATGAAATAAGACATAAAATAACCATAAGGGCAGCGTACCACTCACCCTTGATAAGCAGCGTCCCCCACTTGCTCACTTATCTTTGCACTAACAAGACAGCATTCCTGCTCACCCACCATCCAAATAAGCAGCTCTGCTTGCTTATTAAGTTATCCACCAGATCAACCGCTCACTTTCAACTTATTAAATTCCACATCCATCACCAGAGGGGGAACAGAAGAGAGCAACCCTGCCCCTCTTCTCCACCTTCCCCCATATAACATAAACACAAACAGTGCTAATAAAAAGAGGGAGGGCAGGAGGGTAGCAAGTTCACGCCAAAATGTGACTCCTACCTCAACTACACTTGTCAAAGCCCTCTAAACCCCTCCCTGCCCTTACCTCATTTCCTCCTAACATCCCTCCCTCCCAATTAACCCTATCCTACCCTTATCCTTTTAATTCCTGCTAACCTATATATCTAGCACCCCATTGAAGATGACCCAGGACAAAAGGGTCTGTTCCAAACCTCATTTGTCCTGTTCCACTTTAATAAACACACAACACCAAATGACATTTGATGACCTTTATTAGACTTCCATACACATGACTGTTAACAAATAGTTATAAATTTCGGTGATAATAACATCCATGAAAGAAGACATAAAATAACCATAAGGGCAGCGTACCGCTCACCCTTAATAAGCAGCATTCCCCCACTTGCTCACTTATCTTTGCACTAACAAGGCAGCATTCCCGCTCACCTTCAATTTATTGAATTCCACCACCATCCAAATAAGCAGCTTTGCTTGCTTATTAACTTATCCACCAGAGCAACCGCTCACTTTCAACTTATTGAATTGCACATCCATCACCAGAGGGGTACAGAAAGCCTGCCCCTCTTCTCCACCCACCAGCCTGACCAGGCTGTTCCCCCTCTTCCAGCAAAGCTTTATCCTAAGGCCAAACATCATTCGGTGCACCCATTTTCTATACTCCAGCTAGATCATTAAGACCAGCCCTCATCTGCAAAGAAACACAAAACCATACCTTTGATAACCTCCCTCGAAAACATGATACCCACATCCTGAACTATCCCCTAGAAAACCTGCATACCTGCAATGCTCGTAAACCCCACTATCCTAAACCAGTGTAAATTCAGCTGTGCCTCAATGAACCCGAATAAAGTAATATTACCCTCAACCCCACTGCACCACACCAGAGCAAACATTGCGACAGAATTCATTACCTTTCACCTCAGTTTCCTTCAAGGCTTTGCTCACTCTGCTTACTGCCCTCTACACCTTTGTTGCATACCATTCTGATGACTAAAACATCTCCTGCGATCGGTGTGTTAAAGACAGCAGGAACAGCCACCCCGACAAATCCATCACCTTCCAAATCCACTTCTTTCAAGCCCCAACTGCTTACATTTGCAAAAGAAAGAACACTATAAATTCATGACACTCACTTAAAGGCATTAAACCCTGTCAAAAAGCACCCTTAGTCTTCAAACTGCCCCCCATTATACTGTCCTATCTCCCTTATCTCGGCCCAACCCCACTATACTTGCATAAAATCCTATCACAGCCAAAGCAATAAACATACAACAGCATCAGTGACCTTCAATAAGCACCAAAAGTAAAATTATAATGATACCAACTGAAGATGATGCAACTACACACTGTAGAAAGATAAGTTATATATAAATATACCTTACCTGCGTCACCTATTGACTGCCATATGCAACAGTCTAATAGTCTGCTAAACATTTATGCAACCAACACTGCAAAAATATCCCCACAGATCACTGCAAAAAATGTTAAGCGCTATCTAGCTCACAGTTGCCACATATAGTAGAAGAAAACAAAAAGGATTTACTCTCTTGCAATTTAATCTACCAATGCAGTCAGTATGACAGCAACTGGTGTAAACAATAATAACCCCAACTAAACTGAATAACATGAAACATCCACATAGTAGCAGCCATCATAAACCATGAAGAACCACTATCTTCCATAAGCAACAGAATACATATAGCCCTAACTTAACTCCCTAGTACCCCAAATCTGCCTGTCCTCCCATTTCCACAGCCTCAATACCTACAATCACACCCCAGTAGTCCAAACTAATGATTAACAATACTAAAGTTCCACAGCATCACCGCCTCCAAGGACCACTCCATTAACAGTTAATCCCTTCCTACAAAGGGTCTGCTAGCTATCAGCGCCAACCAATCTAAACTAAGCAATTAAGATCATTCTTTCAAACTCCCTTCCTGCCAACCTGCAATCTGAAAACTTCCCACAATACTTCATTCCCCAAATTCACTGTTGCCTCCATAATTACTACCAAATACCCTGAACTCAGCCCCATCTACGTGTTCAAACCCCAACCATTAACTGCCACATTAGAATCTACCAGAATGTCCAGCCTATCAGCCTTACCCAATAACACTCAATAAATCCCACACAAACTGATTAAACTACCTAAAATACAGAACTGAAGAGCTACAAGCATTCATAACCCATCCTTGTCTCTAGCTTACTCCAACCATGCTAACTGTCAAGGCATCCAAGTTCCCAGCTGAACCCCTTGCCCAATCCTATACCCAAAGTACATGAAACCCCACTCCCATGCCCCCAAAACCAATACGAAGCCAAATCTGGACACTCTATGAATATCTGTACAGTTGAAAGGTATGATAAAGAAGTTTTATATGGACAAGGTAAACCTCTCAACTCGACAAAGCAATCTATCCAATAAAACTCAAAAACCAGAACCCCCCCCCCCACCTCCCCAGAGTCATACACCAAATGATAAACCCCACCATGCTACCCATATGGCTGCTGGGAGGGCATGCAGACTCCACAGCTACTGAATTGGGCCCATAATTTGAATCAATGAACCAACAAGTTGTTCCTCTCCCCAAATGTGATCACTATACCACTGACATTCTGTGAAATCTGAGTAATTGCTGAGCTCTTGTAAGTTGTTAACAAAATGTTACAAACATAACAGTTACTGTGTTTACTGTGACCCATAAAACTCAATTTTAAGACCTAAAACCTAAGGACTACTACCATTATAACAATCTGTGCTGAAGGTTTCCATTTATGCTTCCTTCATAACCCCAATTGTCCCAGAGATATGATCATCTGTCTGAAAATGTCATGACATGCCCCCTACCATCTATTGAGTGTCATTGTAAATATATTTGCACCCCAGTTGTCGACAATGCCTAAAAAGCAAGTATCTAAGCGAAAGGTTTGGCTTCTGCCATGCGTACTGACAGTAGATATGTGTGCTGCACAAGATGTGGAAGGTTTTATCTTACTAGGTTAACTGTCACCTTCCTGGCAGACTGAGCTACTAAGGATACTTACAAGTTCAGAACGCAACTGGAACAAGCCCTAAAATAGCATGAGCCTCCAATTGATCCGCAGCCTGTAAATTACAAGCCTGTCACCATCCCTAACTGCGTACACAGCTGCAGCCTTTAAAACTGACAGTTAAATTGCTTATTATAACAATGGAATGTGTTAATCAAAATGCATAAGCCCATTGCGTATGACATTACACATTACCCTGGCACCTAAAGCCCACAAAAAGTAAGCTGCAGCGTTACTACCCTGCCCCAGTGGCACTATCCCAGATCTAATAATAATTTAATGACACCTTGCTGTGCAATAAACAAATCAACAAAAACAGACACATGAACAAAGCAACTTACGTTAGACAATCTGTTTGCTTAAGACACTCAGAAAGGCCGAACGGAAAGCTGCCACTTAATCTCCTCCTAATATGCTGCTACTGCACAAACTCCAGTGACTACTCAAGGTTGCTACGTGACCCATGGGTCCATCCCCAAGGAAATCACACAAGCGTGAGAGACAGTTTTATTTATTTATTTATTTATTTATTTTAAATTACTAGTGCAAATAACAAGTACATGAAAAGCCACCAAAATCAGCAGTGAGCAACTGACCATGGCCCTATACTGTGCTTGGAAGGCCCCCGTAAAGAGAAGAACAAATGCCAATGCCACCAATGGCTATGCCAGCCTAAGCCCAGTACAAATTGTACTCACCGCTAGACAAGCCAGCTCCCAATCCCACCAAATCGGGCAATGTAGCCAAAAAGCCAGCAACATAATTTATAACCAGCACACTGTTTCCACTCTGTTAACAGTAAAACTGGAAGAATTTTGAAAGGACATTTTTCAAACTTAACGTCCAAAACACCTCCTCTGACTTACTACTATGCCCAGTTCTATCTCAGCATACTACCTACTGACTCTATAGAAAGTATATAGTGGAAAAAAAACAAAAATCCTCCTTTTAAAATGATACGTACCCTTCCTATTTACCTTCTACTGTGACCAAGAATCTCCCCACTAGTTATAAATTCATCCAAACAGCTTCTGAATGTACCGCCATATAATCCCTATTGGGTATTATCCAGTTGTACTTCCCATTAAACAAAGAAATATGTAAAAACTGAAAACCAAAGTTGACCCTGCCAAAATATAGACACACCCCATTCCAGTTTGCCCTATGTGAGTCATTTACTTGTTACGGCCCACCCATACCTTAAAGTTATCAGTTAACTCCAACCTCTTGAGTGGCAAGTGCAGTGTAATAGAATACTAGACCTAAATTCCACAAGCAGTTACAGCAAATCTAGAAGGATAAGCATTTATCTGGAAGTAGTGTCAAACATACTGGAAACCATGGAGATAAAACCACTGCAGTTAAGAAATGAAAACAACTGCGATGAGTACTTTGCATGAGCCCTGATTTCATCTGGGTATGCTTAATAACCAAGTATAACAATCTTCACAGGATAAATCTATACTAAACCCTCCATTCCTTCCAAGGGCAGCGCCACAATCTGCCGAATGTTCAAAGAGGAATAACATGCTGGCAGCAACACCTGCCAAACTGAATGAACAATCACTTTTTTTTTTGTTATTAATTAACTCCTGAGAAAAGCAGCATAACATACTGACCCCCACAACCATTGACCATGCTACTTGCATGTACGGCCAACAGCCATTACTCTCTTGCCTGTGAACCGAACAACAGAAAAAGGAAAACCTGTATGGTGTAACCACTGTTGCAAACCGAAGCAATGGAAATGACAAGGCCGAAGTACCGACATTAGATCAGAGTCTGTACTGTGTTTGCGTGAAGCCAACACTAACCATACCTCCCCGCATGACTAAGGCCATCACTTACTGGCCTCAAAAAGCCCACGAACAAGCTCCGCTAAAGCTTCAACAGTCACCACTCACTGGTTGAAGCTATAACAAAAACCTGTCTCATGATTGTTATCAAATTAACAAGCAGCCAGGGGCACTGATAAACCCCTCGCCATATCAAGTTATTTTTAAATATTTTCCTATGAGCTGCCAGAAATGGAAAGTCAGTGCAGTCGCAATGTACGAGCAGCATGCACATGCAGTCAGCGACATTAAGCTAGAAACCCACAAAACCCTGGAACTTAGGCTACCAAACTCCTTATCTAACCCCACCCCCAAGGTCATCATTACAGCACTTCATTTACCGTAGTTCATCTTCTCGGGGAGATTATAATGCCCTGCACTCTAAAATGTAAAATGTTCACTGCAGTAAACCTTTACAGAATACATAATGCTCTCCACCCTCTGTAACTGTGCAAGCAGCAAGCATTGCAACATCATCACACTAAAGCCTAGCAACAGCCGTCTTTTCGAGTCCCCCCCCCCCCCCCCTACAGCTGTTAACTCCCTGCACATGCACAGGGAGCATTCGTCTTTCACGAAATGGGGACCTGGAAAACACACCACAACCTGTAAAATGTAATAGGGAGAGACCGGGACATCCAGACTAACCAGAAGACCCAAAACCAAAACCGAGCTCTTATCAACAAATACGGAAACCTTAACAATGTGATAAGGAAACCATGGGGCAGCAATCAACAAACCTGTCATAGACCTGAGTAAAACCCTAAAACAATCCTACCCGATATGTAACAACCCCTGTCCACCACTTCCACTTGCAACCATACCGCCCAAGCCACCACTTCCCCACAGGGAGGGAATCACCATTCCACGCTAACCTTAAAAAAATCAAATGAGACAGTTCGAGGAGAGTTATTGTAAAATCCCACAGTGAATTTACCTCGCTGGTCATGATGACAATTGCTTAGATATTTCAGCCAAAAAAAATAACGTAACCCTTCTGCAAGGATGTGACAAAACAGGCGTAGGTTTCAGACCATGTAAACAACAACAAGAAGCTCCAAAGTTCAAGAGCTTTATGAACCTGAAGCTCCGGCATACCTTGGAACCAACTAGTTGAGAGATATGATGGCCCGACTCCTGACCGTGAGCCCCCATGCATGCACAGCGACACCCGTCCACAACCAGGCTCAAAGCCCATGAAAAAAACACTGGCTGCTTCAGCTGAGGAAAATCCTCACAAAATGGGCAGGATGGACTGCCCCTACCAGCAAAACTGAAATTGAATTAATAATGAATAAGCATTAGAAACAAAACAACCATGCACTTAAGATTGTGTCTTTTTATGGAAGCCTTAATTTTTTTTTTTACTTTACTGACTCCATATAAACTCTCAGACATTGCATGACCAGCTGAAGTACTATGCAGCTGCAATCCCTACTATAAGAAACAAGCCCAATGCCACTTTATAAAATTTTATAAGTAAGGCACAATACAGGCTATGCAGAGTCTGAGATGCCTCATCAAACTGCAGACTTCATTATTTAGTGAGTTTAACCCTCCAAGCCATCATGCGATTTTTCAAAAGACTGCAAATTTTAAAAGGAACACCAGTCATCTGAGCCCCGCGATCGGTCAAGTTATATCTTTAAGAAACTGAAGATATGAGGCTGAAAATAATGTAGAACGTAGGCAGAGATGAGAGAAAAAAATTACTCCCTGCTGCTACTCCACAGCCTGAAAAAATCCAACCAACCCCCAAATGTATTTGTACATCTTGTTAAAAAGTATAACTACCACACTCTGCCCTACCTAAAACCCAAAGAGACACTACCCTCAAAAGACCCACCTAAATCTGATTAAAACAACAACCATAGCAACTATCCCCTAGTCTTGAGAAGAGAAACAAATAAAGAAATACATACATACCTACATACAGGCCACCTGGCACGAACTGGTACCCAGCGGCCTACCTTTTTTCTGGTATACCTACAGGTCGTCATGGGCATGCCCTGCCTTTAGCAAGTTCACACCAAAATGTGACTCCTACCTCAGCTACACTTGCCAAAACCCTCTAATCTCCTCCCTGTCCTTACCTCATTTCCTCCTAACATCCCTCCCTCCCAATTAACCCTATCCTACCCTTATCCTTTTAATTCCTGCTAACCTATATATCTAGCACCCAACTGAAGATGACCCAGGACAAAAGGGTCTGTTCCAAACCTCATTTCTCAAGATTTTTGTTCTCATAATCAGGACAAATTTATCAGCCCTCCTTATGAGAGAATCTCATTCACTGCTGAATTCACTAAATAGGTGGAATAACATCTCTCCAGGAACATATTACGTGATTTAAGTAGCTCAGTCTTAAATGTAGCATCCTCTGAAATCGGTCCAGAAAGATGGACCATTTTTACTTTAATGATGCTCTTTTTCTGATAAAAAGGATGATTACGGTCATAATGTAATAAAGAGTTTGAATATTTCTCCTTCCTGTAAATATTAGACATGCATCTCTGGTTATCATAATCTTTTGAGATAGTAAGGTCTAAGTAACTAATAGAGTCCTTACTAATATTGAAGGTAAACTTCCATAAATACGTCGAGTTACTAAACTCTGCCAAAAACAAATCAAAGGTGGATGTTTCACCAGTCCAAAAATGAGTATATCATCAAGAAAACATTAATAGTAAGGCACACCCTTAAAATGTGGAGAAGTGAAAACAGAGTTCTGTTCCCAGTCAGCTATGACTAAATTAGCATAAGTAGGCATACATCTAGCTCCCATTGCTTCTCCTGTCTGCTGGTGGTAGTATTCACCATCAAAGTACACAAAGTTATTTTCAGGACCATCTCCAAAAATTCACATATAATAGTTTTTTGCATGGGGGTATTGGATTTGTACTTTACTGGTATACTCTGAAAATGTTCCATACCAGTGTCATGCGCAATGACTGACAATAAATTAATAACATCTATTGTTATGGACACCAAAGTTTTGTTAAAAGGTGTAGCACTAAGTAGTTGTAAGAGATGCCAAGAGTCTTGAAAGATGTGTGTGTTTCTTTGTCTACAAGAGATTTACAGTAAAAATCCACAAACATAGCTAATGGTTCTGGTTTGGATTTACTTGCAGAAACAATCGGTCTAAGTGTGGGGGGGGGGGGGGTTGTTAATATTGTGGATATTTGGTATTCCAAATATAGCAGGAATCACCATTTTTTCCACTTTAACAAACTCATACCCTTCATTAGTCATGAACCCTTGTTGCAACAAATCCTGCAGATTAAGATCTATATTTGCATAAGCCATGTTTACTTCTTTCTTGACACTTGAACGTAAGTAGTAGTGTCATTGAGTAAATCCAACATTTTACTTGGATATATAAAGTAGTCTATGACCACGGCCCCCCACACTTGTTTGGGTTTCATGACCCTTAAGACCCTGTTGTCATTAATCTGGTATAATAGTTGCCTCTCAGCTTTTGATAAATTGTCAACAGGCCTTTTAGCTTGTTTCAATGACAAGCTAAAGTTCCTGTCACATCATTTTTTGAAAACACTAACCAAAGGACAGCTGGATGGCATGAGAGTACTTTTCCTTTTTAAAGAAACCTTTGAAAGGGGTGACTTGGAATTACCAAAAATTATTGTAAGGTTCAATGGTCTAATGTACAATTTGAACTGAATAAGCAGTTGAACAATGTCCTGTTTAAATCCCTTTTTAAGCAAAGACACACGTTCAATTTGAAGTGAAAACGACTGTAGTTAAATACTTTAAAACCATAATTTGCTACAATTTACAAAGTGTGTCATGTGTGGCAATGGAAAAATCAGAAAACATATCATTCATCTATTTTTCTTGTTTCTCCCCTTCCTCATTCTTTTCAATGATTTGAGGGTGTTCTTCTCCTGCATCACTGGGGACAGACTCTATTGTCCATGTCTCAAGGATTACCTCTGGTCACTGAATAAAAAACTTCATTCTGTATATTATCAAACATTCTTTACACAGGTGTAGTGAAGGGACTAGAAATTGATTCATCTCTATTGTCCTGCCCTATATCATTATAGGACTTAAGAACTTTATTAGCAGTGTATTCCTTGATTTTGGGGTATGATCTCTTCTCATCATGCACCTGCTTGTTGTATATTCTTTGGGTTTAGGGTATGCTGTCTTCTCATCATATTCCTGCATATGTTCATAGGTTCATAGGTAGGTACTAGGCTATCTGCCCTAGGGCATTTATAAGCCTAGCCAGAGTGAGTTGGCTTTTTCCACCCCATTGATTAATTAACTGAGCCACTGTCAAGCAGAGCCAATGAAGTGATCCCAGGGGTGTATTTTCTGTTACCCATCTACTCGTCAAGGCTTCTCTTAAAGAGTGTTAGTGAGGGAGTCTACCTAATGTAGTTAGGAATTTTGTTACAAAGCATTGGGAGTCTCTGTGACAGGAATCTATCCCTCCAGCATGTTCTATTTATTATTGTGGCAAGATTTAGCTCACTAGAGCACGTGGCTCGCAGTGACTTGGATTTCTTTAGGTGGAGCATGTCCATCAGTTCTGAGTTGGACATGGATTTGTAAGTCAGGCAGAGATCACCTCTGAGTAAGCGATATGCCACTGAGTACAGCCGGAGCTTTTTCAGTCGGGCTGCATAGGACATATGTAAGAGGCCAGTAATCTTCTTGGTGAGGTACTTTTGTGGTCTTTCCAGCTGTTGGAAGTGTCTTGTGAGGTACATCCCAAATGGGGCATTGTACTCTATGATGGGTCTGATGAGTGACGAGTAGAGGGGTACTATAACCTCTTTATTTCTAGATGCGAACCCCATAGTAATTAGATGGGCCACATATAAGGATTTGCTAACTACTTTGGCAATATGATTGTCAAAGGAGAGATTACTATCTACCTGGGTCCCCAGATCTCTTATTACCTCTTCTGTATTACGGGGGCTGCTGCCTATGTGGTAATTCATGGGTGCTTTGTTTTTCCCAAATGGGATGACTATGCTTTTTTTGGCATTTAGCTTGATGCCATGACTTTGACACCAGGTGTCTGTCTCAGTAAGGCCTTTTTGAAGGATGTCCATGTCAGCTGGAGAGTCAATTATGGCTCCCAGTTTGCAGTCATCAGCCAACTTGGTTAGCCATAGTCCTCCTGTGTTTGCCTGTACTTCTGAGAAATATATGCCAAACCGTACGGGTCCCAGAACTGAGCCTTGCGGGACACCACTTGTGACTGGTTTAGAGTCGGACCTGGAGCCCGCTATTCTTACCGTGTGAGTTCTGTCTGTAAGCCAGTTGGCAACCCATCTTGTGACGTAGGGGTTTATGTTCAGGATGGTGAGTTTTTCTATAATACCTGAGTGAGGAATGGTGTTGAACGCCTTGGCAAGATAAAGGTAGGCTGTGTGAACCACCTTTCCCTCATCTATGGCCTTGGTGACTGTCTCGAAGAAGTCAACCAGGTTTAGTTGGCATGATCTGCCCTTAACAAAACTGTACTAGGTCAGGTCAAGTATTTGGAGGTTCCCAATGTCTTTGTTAATGAGTTCCATGATGATGTGCTCCATAGCCTTGCAGACCAGGCTAGTCAGGCTTATGGGGTGATAGTTACCAGGGTCAGTTGTGGCCCCTCCTTTGTGGAGTGGAATAACCATTGCTGTGCACCATTCTATGGGCATGTAGCCTGTGGAGAGGCTGTGGTTGAACAGCATGTTTAGGTGGGGGGTTAGTTTGTTCTGTAGTTCATGCAAGACGCAGCCTGGGATAACATCTGGCCCCACTGATGCTGTGTTTTTGGCTTTTGAAAGGGCTGTTTTCACCTGTGCTTCTGTGATTTCTGGGACACTACACTTTTCTGGTATTGTTGATGGGCCCTTTTGAAGTTGAGAGGGAGGTGAAGTTTGCACTTGCATCTATCTGCCTGGATATTGGCAATATCAGTAGGTTCAGTATATGTTGTGCTATTTTGCACTAGCTCAGAGCATATCTGTGAGTTGCCACTTAGATTCATGACATAGCTAAAGAAGGCTTTGTGGTTATCTTTCAAATCCTTGGCTATTTTTTCTTTTGAAGTTAGCCTTGGATGATTTTATGAGGGACCTTAATTTCTTACTGATACTGATCAGGGATGTCTTTCCTTCTTGGGATTTGCTTTTTTTCTGAACTAGTTTCCTCCTTCTGTTGTATAACCTGTTTATGGCAGGGGTCCACCAGACTGGTTTCCTTCTCTTAGGGGAGTGAGTCTTGGTTTTGCTAGGGATGGCACGATCCATGCATCATTGTACGTGCTTATAGAGTGCAATTGTAAAGGATTCTGCATCTTGGGCAGTGTTATCCTTTAGCATGGGGGCTGTGAAACTTACCACCTCTGCCTTAAGTAAGGTGAAGTTTGCTTTAGAAAAGCTTTTCACTGTGGTTTCCTTGGTTGGGGGTGGTGGTGGGGTGTGGACATCCAGGGTGATTAGTTTATGGTCTGATCTAAACAGTGACGGGTTGACCTCTGGTACGGAACACCTGTCACCCATATTGGTGATGACCAAGTCCAATATGTTGTGGCCTCTGGTAGGGGAGTTTACCAGCTGATCCAGGGCATTTGAGTTGATAAATTCCAGGAAGCACTGAGCCTGGGAGTTTGTACTCAAGTAGTTTTCCCAGTTAATGGTAGGGTAATTGAAATCGCCCAATATCAGGGTGTTTGGTAGGACCTTCATGTTTTCCAGTGTCTCCAGAAAGGCAGAGTAGTGGTCCTGGGTCATGGAGGGTGATCTGTATCAGACTACAATTTGCATTGCAGATTTGCTCAATGTTAGTTGCACATGGATGATCTCAGAGGTATCATGCTACGCCACTAACCTGGAGGTGTGGGTATCCTTGATGAATATGGATACACCCCCTCCTTTTGTGTTTCGGTCCATGTTCTGTGGCCGAAATGTGTGGTATGAGTTGTAGCCCAGTAGTTCTGAAGTGCTCTCTGGAGCCTTGAACCAGGTTTCAGTTACTGCACAGATGTCGATGTTCTCCATACTTAGGAGTGCTTTGATCACATGCATTTTGAGATTTAAACTCCTGGTGTTGAGTAGCATAACCCTCATTTTTTTACTTGTGCTGTTTATGGTGCTGGGTTTGAATTTTGAGCCTTGCCTAAAAAAAGGCACTATGGGGGCAGAAAGAGCCTTGGCTAGTATTCGAAAGCCAAGGGGTGACAGGTGCAAGCCGTCTCTTGTGAAGCAACGTGGCTTGTCGAGCATGTCATCCTGTGCTGACAGACACTGGATCCCCTTTGAATGACACCAGAAGCTTAGCCAATTGTTGAAATTGATCATTTTTTTCTTTATACTGAGGTATCATTCTTGGTGAGGGCAGGATGCTACTCAGGGTCAGGGTCATACCCGCCTGGGCTACATGATCAGAGAGCTCTTACATGTCTCTTTTCATGTAGTCCAGGGAGGTACGTCTCAGGTCATTCACACCAACATGAACAATGACAGAGTCATATTTGTACTTGTTCTGGAGTGACCTGAGTGCTTGTGTTATGTGGTGGATTCTGGCTCCCGGTAAGCAGCTAACAGTAACCTTCTCCTTGTCCAGCCCATTGAGTGGGGCGTCAGTGTGCCTGACTACTGAGTCACCTAATACTCGTGTGTTAGGTATGTTATTTCACCTTAAGGGCTGTGATTGTGCGGCACATTGATTTTGTGTTTTATGTGTTGCCTGGTTTGTGATGGGAGGTGCAGGTTTTGTGGGTGTCTGCTTTGGAGCTCTCTGATGCTTTTGCAGGTTTTTATTTAGAGCCTCTGAGTATGATTTTGTGTATTTATGTGTATTTTTTGCCAGTGCTGGTTTAGTAGGTCTATGTGAGGCTGAAGGTGTAGTGCAAGTGTTAACCTTCTCCTCATGACTGTCTGTTCCAGTCTTGGATGGAGAGACCTTAGCCTCCAGTTTGGCTGTATAATTGCATCTCTTGCATATGTTAGTGTTTTCTGGTAGGAGGAGAGGGCTGTCTGTGTACATGAGGCAGTTGTAACATTGCCTCAGGATACACAGATTCACCAGCTGGACTGAAGAGTACACCTGAAGTTGCCATTTGGTCATGCCTGAATAGTAGGGTGGGCTGCTTAGTCGCTTGGTTGATGAGGTGTGGATAAAGAGCCTTGCCCTGCTGGGCAGTCAAGTGTCGGGTTATATTAGTACTTGGTCTTAGGTCTGAGCAAGTGCTGGACTGTAGGATGCTTTCTAAGTGCTTAGGTTGACAGTTAGACTAGTTTCAAGTGAAAAACTGAAGAGGAGGAGACTTAGTGGAGCCGGGAATAATTTAACCCTAGCTAACCGGTGCTGCCCAGCACACAAAACCGTGCAAACACAGTTTTTAAACTACTAACTTCTGGGCTGGAACCACTCCTCCAGGGATAGATGGCTGCTCAAAGTTCCCCTCTCTCACAGGTGAATAGAGAAACTTCCCTCTATCCAAGTAAGGTACGGGCAACTCAGAAACTTGTAACACAGCCCTGAATTCAGCACTAGCCTGAAAACTGGACTATACTAGCTTAGAAAGGCGAGAAACAAGACATTGTTTTGTTTGTTCTGTTTTTTTAAAAGATAAGGCAAAAAAAGTAAAAAGTACACTTAAAACAGCTTTAAACGACTACAAGAGATCAGAAAAGGCTATTGCACTTCAGTGTGTAGCCTACAACAGTTAAACAATTTATTTAAACAAAAAACTTTTTAAAGTGCAGGCAGTCAAATAAGTAAAATATGTGAAAAAAAACAAGCTTTTAAATCACAATAAGTGCTGGAAAAATCAGTGTTTAGGCAGAAAACAGTTAAGTACAGCAAGAAAATACAGAAAACTGATACTCAATCACTCCAAAGTCTCTCTTTTAAGCTAGAAAGCTTTTATCAGTTTAAGGCTTTCTAGTGCTTTCCAGTAGGTTAGTTACAGGAAAGATGGGAAACAAGCGCAGATGTGGTCTTTTATCATAAGCTTGTCATATATTCCTTGGGTTTGGGGTATGCTATCTTCTCATCATACTCCTGTTTGTCGTATATTCCTTGGTTTTGGAGTATGCACTCTTCTCATCATACTCCTTTTTGTCGTATATTCCTTTGGTTTGGGGTATGCTCCCTTCCTATTGTACTCTTGCTTGTCGTATATTCCTTGGTATTGGAGTATGCTCTCTTCTCATCATACTCCTGCTTGTCATATATTCCTTGGGTTTGGGGTATGTTCTCTTCCTATTGTACTCCTGCTTGTCATATATATTCCTTGGTTATGGGGTATGCTCTCTTCTCATCATACTCCTGTTTGTCGTATATTCCTTGGTTTTGGAGTATGCACTCTTCTCATCATACTCCTTTTTGTTGTATATTCCTTTAGTTTGGGGTATGTTCTCTTCCCATTGTACTCTTGCTTGTCATATATACCTTGGGTTTGCAGTATGCTCTCTTCCCATTGTACTCCTGCTTGTCATATATTCCTTGGGTTTGCAGTATGCTCTCTTCCCATTGTATTCTTGCTTGTTTATTTCTTGGGTTTGCAGTATGCTCTCTTCCCATTGTACTCCTGCTTGTCATATATTCCTTGGGTTTGCAGTATGCTCTCTTCCCATTGTACTCTTGCTTGTTTATTTCTTGGGTTTGCAGTATGCTCTCTTCCCATTGTACTCCTGCTTGTCATATATTCCTTGGGTTTGCAGTATGCTCTCTTCCCATTGTATTCTTGCTTGTTTATTTCTTGGGTTTGCAGTATGCTCTCTTCCCATTGTACTCCTGCTTGTCATATATTCCTTGGGTTTGCAGTATGCTCTCTTCCCATTGTACTCTTGCTTGTTTATTTCTTGGGTTTGCAGTATGCTCTCTTCCCATTGTACTCTTGCTTGTATATTTCTTGGGTTTGCAGTATGCTCTCTTCCCATTGTACTCTTGCTTGTCGTACATTTCTTGGGTTTGCAGTATGCTCTCTTGTCATCATACTCCTGCTTGTCCCTAAGGAGTTTTTCTGCTTTCTTATCTTATTTTTCTATACTGAATTGTCCACCCTACTAAACTTTTTAAGATATTCTTGTTTATATGTCTTGAAAGCTGCATTCCTTTCAATACTACTGTTAAACTGGAAGATTTCTGATTCCAGGAATTGGATTTAATTTCGTTATCAGAAATCAGCAGTTTCATTTATCAAGTGCCTGTATGGCTAAATAATTCAATAAGCTCATGATATTATAGGGAGTTAAATTTAAGGCCAACAGGACATTTCCAGCAATGTAGCGCTCTATGAACTCTTTTGCATAGTACAGTCAGTTAAATATTGTTAATCTGTAAGTTCCTGTATTTAATCAAATTTTGCTTGAATAACTTAATTTGAGAAAGAATAGTACTTTTAGCTGAGGGCTCACAAATTGTAAAATCAAGATTTGTAAGCCATGTTTTCAAGTCAAAAGTATTACCTTTTTCATTTAGTATTGCATGAATTGAAAGGTCCTGTGTAGAACAGCCTGGTTGTCCGTTTACTGCAGAATCTACAAATACACAAAGGAACCAGAATCAGGTCCACTTATATAAAATCTTTTAATCAATCTAAGCACTTTCTTCTTTGTCTAAAGTCTTCATCAGAAATATTAAAACATTTAAACTGCAAGTCATTGCATACAAGTCTATATCCAATAAAAATGCACCATTCATCAAGAAAACAATTCAAACTTTTAAAGTGACATTGCTAAAAACTAAGAACAATAGCCTATATTTAATCCATAAATACATTTATATCAAAGTGTAACCATTGGCAATCAGATATTGGCACAGTGGTTAAGATATTTATCACACAAAGTGCAGTGGTTAATTCTCTCATAAAGTACAAATTAACCAAGAGCCAAAAATATTAAACATTGTTAAATATTGATGATTAGTCTAACATAGCGGATCTATACTTCAGAACACTGTTATGAGAAAGCATTTCATTCAATCCTGGCCTAATATATCTGATTAAATTATTAGACAAGCATGAATGCGTTTAGATTGATTGGACCTGATTCTGGTTTCTTTATGTGTTTTTACATTCAGCAAACAGTTTCTTACTGTGAATGTTTTTTGGCTGCCTTTTACCAACTTACAGCTGTCTTGGATCACTGGAGGAGGTTGGTGGTGGTTGTGTTGCTGTTCTGAGTGCCATTTTATCCTGCAACATGTTTATGGGATCCACATGTATTGGATTCCCCAGCCAACAGCCACACTGTGACATCTCGTGCACCCCAGAATAGATCGAACAAATATGTGAAAATTTGCATGCAGACCATGTACATTGACCCACACTGTATATCCAACATACGCCACACATCTTGCCCCATAGCATACTTAGATGGGAGAAGCCAGCCAAGCTATCCATCATCATGGCCAGCCAAATATCTGGGTGGCTAACTTCCCATGTCAATGACTGATCCACTGCTTTCTGTTTATGGAATTGCTCATCATACCATACCCACACATTTCTGGAATGTAACCTCTGAGCCTCACAAATTGCTAAAAAATAAGATAAAAGTGGTAAAGCCTGTGAACTGTCCTTCTCCAAGCAGACAGCCATATAATACACAAAACCAAGTACTCAGTACTTCCATGTCATGGTTTTAAACTTTCCAGGCCTCCTCCCAATGCTGCTAATGCTTCCAAATGGTCTTTATCACTAGACATATCAGCTTACAGCTTCCACCAAATGGCACACATCGTCTGCATCAATAAATTCAAATATGTCAACATACTTGCCTTCTCATATCTTTTCTTTAACCACTGTAGAGATATGCAGGGTAAGGAAAACCACTTACTCTATGGTCACCAATACCTGAGTGGCCAACTAGTCACCTGTTCAAATTTGAAAATCTAAATCCGTACCTTCCTGTAATGAGTCACCCCAACCGAGAATCAAACCTGCACTCTGCAACAATGAAACCCCCTTATTGTCTACACTCAACTCCTCACTCTGCAACTGCTCAACCACTCCCACAGGGTATTGGTCTGCCCGTCCATCTCCCACATCAATGTTTTAAAACATTTTACCTACACCTTCCCTCACAAACCCCCCACACAGAGGAGCCGTCAACTGTATATTACGTATACCTAACCCTGATATAATATAATCACCTGTAACCACTTCCAACATCATTGCAATAACCAGACCATCAGTGACAGATCCAGCTGATGACTTCTTAGATCACTTCCCTCTGCTAACAGGAGTCTTTCTTGCTGACTGTTCTAGTCTATTCTTCACAGCCAAACTGTAACCATCTGACATAGAGGACTTTCACACTGGCACCTCTCAAAACAACTGCTTCATGTGATCCACAATAGCCACCCATTTTTCTTTCAGGCTGCAGGACCCTGCAATCTGCAAAAGAAAGAAAACATGAATAGTTGAGAAGAAGAAAAAAAAATGGTACCTAAACCTTGACCAAAGAAAATAATGTGAAACCCATACTTGAAAAAATGAAAGAAATTAAATCTATGGCAATTAGCTATTGCCCTTACCAAATTAAATTCATTTACCAATGCATAGGTCAACAACACTGACAGGGAGTAAGGGGAACAAAAAACAATGGATGGTGAACACCAAGTCTGCAGAATATCAGTGCACCTGCCCAAACTTCAGGCAACCACATGCTTCCTATATTCATTAGCTGTACTAAAATTGTGTATGGCAACACTCCCAGCTATGATTACACTGTTTTCCCAACACTAGCCAGTGGCTGCAACTCAGTTAGCTGTCTGTATTAACCTTGAATTAATGACCCAGTGGTTTAAAGTGATCACACCTCAAGAAACAGGGACCCAACCAACAAATCCACATGGCACATGCCCATATACTTCTCAACATCTTTTCACAGAAAATATAGGCACAAATTACTCCTATGGAAAACCAAAGGTCCAAAGCAAGGCATAATAAATCAGACTCTGTAATTTGTTTCTGTAAAGTGTACCCTTTAATCAAAATGCCAGCTTCCAAACTCTTTCACCACAGTGACTAGCTAAAATGCTTACCTCTCACAATCTTAACTCCAGAAATCCGGACAATGCCAAATATTATGGGGCAGGGGGGACAAAGGCCCAAAAAATAGGGACACATTTTAAATATTCCACTCATAAATGTAGAAAGTAGCTAACTAAGGTTATGTGTTAGCATGCATTGCAACAAAAATGTGTGTCATTATATAGTGCCTTCAATCCTCCCCCGACTCAACAGAAAACCACACATTTCATGAGGACCAGACCAAAACTATGCTGCAAGAATCTGACATTCTCTGAAAAACTGGACAGTTGTGAGGTAGGATAATTGAGTAGCAAGCCCAACAAACCCAACTGCCTAACTGTCAAGCATCCCCAGCCTGACTGCGCATACGCAGAATACAACCACTGCACACAGGGGCTTCTCAGCCACAAGTGACAGCTCCAAGCCAGCATGGACAGTAAACAACAAGCTGGAGTAAACAATACAGAAAGAGCCTCGGCCAATGAACAGTGAACTAACAGCAAATACAAAAATGAGCAGTAAAACTGAACAACTGACAATTAGCAAAGATAAAAACCAACTGACCAACCACTACCTGTGACAGACACAGAATCCAACAAGTCACAAATAGGCAAACTAAACAAATCACTTACAAACAAAAAATATAACAAAACCACCAATGAAACTGATAAAAGATGAAAATCTACAACAAAATAAAATGTACCAAGTACACACCTGCAACATCATCTAAAATAATTAAAATCCAACGCTTAACAAAAAAGTTAACTAATTATCTTTAAAGTCTATCAACTGCCTGTCCCACTATACCAACTCATCTTCATAAATGTGGGCTGTCAATCCACACGCACAAAGAAAAAAAAAAATAAAATTATTCCAAAGCCAAAAGTAAACCTAGGCCTACCTGGAACCAAATATCTACTACTGCTCATGCTCAGCACGCTCACACCAAAATCTGATTCCTCACTTCTCCAAGTACAGCACAAAACTTAGCCATCACTACATCATTTTATCTCTAACCAACCATTCCTCATAGCCTTAACCCTTCCTCACCTACAATGTAGCTTCAACACCCTTACTAACTTATCATTCTAAACTACTTGGTCTAACCTCATCCCCCTCTCCAACACTTGTCACTAGACAAATTAGTTTGGGTCCAAACTGTATATATTCCTACCATGAATTGTTGTCAAGTATTGGGGACAAATATGTTTTTTTGTTGTAAAAAGGGACATTTTGTAAATAACTATTATAAGCCAAAATGTTATTTATGTGGAAATACTGGCCATAATGCTAGAAAATATAAAAAGAAATGTTATAAATGCAAACAAACAGGGCATTTATGGATGGATTGTTAGTAAGCAAAAAGTTCAAAATCTAATATAGAAGGACAGAGTAGAGAAGAAGAACATTTTAAAGACAGGTAGCAACAAGACAAAAACAAAAAAAAAAAAAAAAAAAGAAAGCAATGTCACTAATTAAGAACATTTGATTAATAAAAAGGGAAGGAAAGATGGAAAGTGGATCAGAAGTTAGTGACAGAGAGGATGTAGACTAGAAAATGGTTAAAAAGAAAAGCTTGATCAGAAAAAAGGTTAAAGTCAGGAAAAGAAAATGTCTGGATGTATCTTGAAAGTAAAAAAGAAAGGAAATGGATACATAAATAAATAGTTTATTGTTAAGGAGAAGGGAAGCAAATAAATTTAAAATGTTATCTATCAATGTTAATAGTATAAAGAATGTAGTAAGAAGGGTCAGGGTGTTAGAATGGTAGAATACATGGGAGGTAGATGTAGCAGTATTAAAGGATGTCAGGGGTTTAAATAAAGAAGAAAGATACAGATAAAGAGTTTATGGATGGGAGATACAATATGGAATTTGGGTAGAGAAACATGATCAGGGATTGCTATATTATATAGGACTAGAATAACAATTATGGTTTATATTAAATTAGGAAGAGTAATTGTAGTTGACTTTAGGGAGGAAGATAAAGTTTACAAACATATAGCAATATATGCTCATATGATATGTAAAGAAAAAAAGAATTTTTTTCAAGAAATACTGAACTATGTTAGTATGAATATGTCCATAATGATAACAGGATATTATAATTGTCATTTGAGATATAAGAAAGAAAAGGGAGATTATACAAGAAAATAATGGAAGAAATAATGAAATATGGGAATATAGAGTTATGGAATTTTAATAAAAGTACCTATAGAAGAGGAAAATTGAAAAGTGAAATAGATTCTTTTTTGATCTCTAAAACTATAAGAATAGTGGTAGAAGAGGCAGTAGGACAGTCTTTTTGGATCATTTCCCTATACGGGTAGAAAATAAAAAATATATAAAAATTGGAAGAGGGCTAAAGATAATTAATGAAAAGGAATGGAATGACAAAGGTAGAAAAGATATAGGGGAGTTATTCTATAAACCTTACATGGTGTGAATTTCCATCTAGGAATAGTGGTAAGGCTCTAACATGAAACAATGCCGATGTGCGATCCAGGAAATAAGGCTCGGGGCATGCACGAGCATCCTGACACTGTGCAGACACAGAGGTGTCCATAGAATGCAAATCACCTCATTTGTTGGTAAAAGACATGCAAATGAGGTCACTTTGTGATCCAGGAAACATAAAGGCAGCCATGCAGGTGCTGTGTAAGGCTAAAAAATGTACGTGGTTACAAACCATGTACTGGAGGATAAAAATTAAACAGGGGCTGTAACAGCCCAAATAAAAGGTTGTATAATGTGCAGTAGGCATGCAAATGGCCAAAACTATGGCCAGTGATGTAAAAATGTAATGTAATACATTAAAAATTGAACTTTTTTAAAGATATATTCCATGTTTAAGTAGTGTGCAGTGACGTGCAAACATGCTATTAAAAAAATAATAAAAATTGAAAAATATGACATTTAAAGCTATTTAGATTTTTCCATTATAGTGGCCAGCATGCTGAGTCATACAAAAGTATGTGTAGTCTTAAGAATACTTGCTACAGGTACTTTCCAAAGACCTACTGGGGACATCATGTGGATCTCACAGGCATCTGCATCCAGGGTACTCAAACCAGTTTCTGGATGTCATGCTAACACATGCCAGTAAGCATATTTATTTCCCCATCACCTCCAAGGAGAGGACCAGCGATATGCATCTCTTGCACCATGTAGCACACTACCCAGAGGTACTGGGTGCCATAGACTGTACTCATGTGCACATCAAAGCACATCCCAGTGAGGAGGGTAGAGTCTGCATCAATCGCAAGGGGTATCACTATATCAACTGCCAGGTCATGTGCAATGCCCAGGGCATTATCATCAATATGTGTGCTGGCAGACCTAGCAGTTATCATGACTCCCACATCTGGCACGCATCACAGCTGTACCAGGCATTTGCCAGGGGGGACATCCTTTACGGCCAAATTTGTGGGGGATGTTGGTTATGCACTGGAACCATGGATGATGATACCCATCAGAAATGCACACACACCAACTGAAGAACACCATAATAAAACACACGCACAAACTAGGAACATCATAGAGCATGTGTTTGGGTTGCTCAAGTCACAGTTCCGCTGCCTTGACATATCTGGTGGAATCCTGCAGTACTCTCCAGCCACATGTGCACACATATTCATAGTATCTGTCATGCTACACAATATGATCCTGCGGAAACAGCTGTGGCAGGAACATCATAAGGAAGCGGCACACAGCCCCCCACCATTGCCAAGGTCCCCACAGACACAGGGGGACTCGGAGGAGGAACCCCCTGAGCCTGAGCCTGTAGGTAGATGTAGGTATGTCCAGTATGCCCTGGCCTTAGCAAAGCAGCAACGCACAGAACATACACTGACACGCTAGGGGCCCTGGGGCTGACACCTCACTCTGACTCACATACACACAGTAAAATGGATGCCAGACTCATAACACTACCTATACTTTACCATGTGTAGGCTGTGTACTGTGTGCATCTGACAGAGTCAGCCCTGAACCACTGTCCTTACAACTGCTGCTGGCAAAGGTAAGTCACTCTTCTTAACAATAAATGAATGGGGTAGTAGACTGTGATAGCATATGTATGGCATTGCTGCATGTATGCATGTGAATGAAGTGGGTTACCAGGATAGCAGCAGACAATGGACAGCTATGTGGGACAACAGGAGCTCTCTCCTAAATACTCACTGCCCCACAATATGCAGTAGGCCCTAAGCCAGCAAAATCCACTGCACTATGTGAGGGACTTACAAACAGCGGGGTCATAGGACAAATGCATGGATGTCAATGTTAGAGTCCCATACATAGCTCTAAACCTCTTATAGCAAGAAATATTTACAAAGCCATGAAGAAATGAGGGGCAAAGGCCCAAAAATAGGGACAAGTCTTAAATATTGCTCTTACAAACATAAAAAGTTGGTAGAATAACAGGTTTTGCGTAGCATAAATTCTCTGAAGGGCAAGAAGTCTGAAACTCAAATGTCTGTCATTACTTCCTAACTTCAGTCTTAAATGATTTCACTAATATTTGCCACACAACCACAATTTTATGAAAAATGGACCCAAAACATGAGTCTGTGAAGATGTGTACAGTTAAGCGTTATGCCCCCCCAACACACACCTGTTCTCGTAGAACTGCATTAACATGTATGTTTGTATGGTAATAGCAGCAGACCACACATTCGCAGGGCTGTCACAATCAACTTGATAACTTGTTCCATTTCTGCAATATGCAGGGGTCAATGCGCTAGGTATGTTTGTGGTTAATAGTGTCAGGAAGTAGAGAGGACTTATTGGTGGTTGTTGTGGCTTAGTGGTCTAAGTACAGTACTGTGGTTATCAGGGTACATGGCTCGAGACTGGCCATGTCAATTATTTTGCATGTCAGCTATACCAACGGTAGGAGTTGTACACACTGTCCAAAAGTCAATATTTGTTACTGCATGAAAGCTCGACAATGGAAGGACAGAGTGCCACTCGTATGAACAGCACACAGCTCTGAGTAACCTACACAGTGCCTAGTAGAACAGTAGGCTGTGACAGGTCATTCTAGTGCCAGGATATAAAGGCTGCCATGTTACTGTGTCAGTACTGACAACATTTCAGTGGGCACCAGCCATACACCTGGAATGACAGGGTGTCACAGAATGTCCACACGTATGCCTCATATATCTGTTCTGCTTGTCATAACATTGCATTTGCCTGGCAAAATATCTGCAAACCAGCAAAGGTTGATGTTTAAACATCAGTGACAGACAGTCAAGATGCAGATATCATATGCTTAAGTAAATGCAAGCTAATACAAAATCATTCTACCAACTATGTATGCTTGGAAGAGCAATATTAAAAGCCGGCCCTCATGTCCGGGCTTCTGTCTGACTGTTAAATATGGGCCTGTCCAGATGTCTGTCTGCAAGAGTTTGAGAGCTATGGCTAACGTGTAGTCTTATAATAAGAGTGCAGCAGAAACTGCCTGAGGACCACAGCAGATGTATGGGGCAAAATGATGGACAACCTGCTAAACAGGTACAGTCAGAGGTGTGAAGACTGTAATTCTGTGTGTGATGTTACAACTTCTACCCCACTCACACCATGACTACAAATACATTGCAGCAACTGTGAACAAAGGCTTGGACTGGACTATAGAAGGACAAAGAGACACATATAATGGGAAGGGGAACCACTGACCAGACAAATGTAGAATGTGAACACTAGAACAATTTCTGCTATAACATAGTTCCCTACAGTGTATGGAGTCAGTAAACAAATGTCTGCCAGTGCTCCATTAAATTACTCTATTCTGATCTGCCATTGACATACCGGGAAATCACAGTGCTGTGTAGAATATACCACACATATTATGGAAAACTTTACTCAGTCCAATGCACTCTGTTCTCACCACAGAATACGACTCAGTTAATAAAGATAGCACACAGGCAGGAGATCCCTCAGCCAGTATATCACTGAGGTGCTGGGCTGTTTACACAGGTTCATCAGCCAATCAGCTGTAGCACACAAAATCCTGGACTAGAGTACAGGTAGCTCTGGACTGGATTCCCACTGTTACTATTAAAGGTCATACTGGTCATTCTCCTACACTTAGAGAATTACAGCCCATGTCTAAATCAACATCTGACTATTGAGCTGTGTTGTCCATATATGCCTTTGCATACACACAGCTATGTACACCTTAACTGTCTCTCATCACCCCCATCAGACAGGATTACCCTCATCTATCTGAATGAGGCATATATAAGATATATCTGCATCTGATGAGTGTGATATAGGTTCACAGGTTCATAGGTTGGTAGTAGGCTATCAGCCCTAATGCCTATACAAGCCTAGCCATAACAATTCCATGGATATTTCTTCTCACAATATTTACTTCCCTGGACCCCTGTTGCCCTGACTGACGTGATCCCTAGGGTGAATTTCCTATCTCCCATCCAATCATTAAATCGCCAAGGTTCCTTTTGAAGAGGCTCAAGGATGTGCTCTGCTTGACATGTATGGGCAGTCTATTCCAGAGTATGGGGAGTCTTTGGGTCAGGAACCTATCCCTCCAGCATGTTTTGTTCATTGTGATGACAAGGTTTAGATCCCTAGAGCATGTGCCTCTGAGGGATTGAGATTTCTTTAAGAGGAGCATGTCCAACAGCTCAGTGTTTGACATGGGCCTGTGTGTTAAGCAGAGATCACCTCTAAGTAGACGATATGCCACAGAGTATAGCTGGAGTTTTTTTTCAGATGGTCAGCATAGGGCATCTGCTTTAGACTTGTGATTCTTTTAGTGAGGTATTTCTGTGGCCTTTCCAGCTGTTGCAGATGTCTTGTGAGGTACATACCAAATGGGGCATTGTACTCTATAATGGGTCTAATGAGGGATGCGTACAGTGGGACAATGACCTCCTTTTTTTCTGGTTGAAAAGCCCTTAGTGATGAGGTGTGCAACAGAGAAGGATTTACTGACTGTTATGATGATGTGGTTATCGAAGGTGAGACCACTGTCCACCTGTGTCCCCAAGTCTCTCATCACACTTTTGGTGTTTAGTGTACTGCCACCTATGTGGTAATTCATGGGTACGTGTTTTTTCCCTAAGGGGATAACTATACATTTCTTGGCATTAAGCTTGAGCCCCTGGCTCTGGCACAAAGCATCTGTTTCTGTAAGGCCCTTTTATAGAATATCCACATCATTTGGGGATTCAATATTGGCTCCTAGTTTAAAGGCATCTGTGAACTTTGTTGGCCAGAGTCCCTTAGTGTTGGCCTGTACTTCAGAGAAGTAGATGCCAAACAAGAGCGATCCCAGGACCGAACCCTGAGGTACTCCACTTGTCACTTGTCTGGAGCTGGATTTGGAATCAGCTACTTTTACAGTCTGGGTTCTGTCAGTAAGCCAGTTGGCAACCCATCGAGTGACGTAGGGATTTATGCTCAACTTAGTAAGTTTATCTATGATTTCAGAGTGGGGGATGGTGTTGAAGGACTTGGCGAGGTCCAGATAGGCAGTGTGGACCACCTTACCTTCACCCACAGCTCTGAAGTCTGATTTGAAGAAGTCAATCAGGTTCAGGAGACAAGATCAGCCTTTCATGAACCCAAACTGGGTGGGGTCCAGTGTTTGAAGGTTGTCAATGTCTTTGTTTATAAGTTCCATGATAATGCGTTCCATGCCCTTGCAGATCAGGCTCGTCAGATTGATGGGACGGTAGCTCCTGGGATCCAAGGTGTATCCCCCCCTTTTGGAGTGGGATAACTGTAGCTGTGTGCCACTCAGTGGGCATGAAGCCTGAGGTGAGGCTATGATTAAACATGACACTAAGGTGAGGTGCCAGTTCATTTTGCAGTTCATGTAGTACACAGCCCAGGATGTCATCTGGTCCCATGGATGTTGTATTCTTAGCTTTGGAGAGTGTGGTTTCTACCTGTGTGTCCATGATTACCGGAATTTGGCAATCTTTTGGTATTGAGATGGGCCCTTTAGGGGTTGAGAGGGGGTTGAAATTGGCACTAAATTGATCTGCCAGGATATTGGCACTATCCTTGGGATCAGTATATTTAATGCCATTCTGTTGTAGCTCAAAGCAGATCTGAGCATTGCCATTTAGATTCTTGACATAGAATGCCTTGTGGTTGTATTTGGAATCTTTGGCAATTTTATTTTCGTAACTAGCTTTGGAAGATTTTTATGAGGGATCTCAGCTTCTTACTGAGGCTGGTAAGAGAGTTTTTTGCATCCTGGGATTTTCTGCTTTTCTGCAATAGCTTCTTCCTTCTGTTGTATAGTTTGTTTATGGCAGGGGGCCACCAAATTGGCTTCCGTTTTTAGAGGAGAGCGTCTTGGTTTTATTTGGGATGGCACAATTCATGCACGAGTGGATGTGCTCGTACAGTATCTTAGTGTAGGATTCAGCAGTCGAACTTTCAGCTCCCATCTGCATGGGTGTCATGAAATTAGTCTCTTCTGACTTAAAAAGCATGAAGTTGGCTTTGGAGAAGTTTTGTTATGGAGGTTTCCTTACTGAGGGGTGGGGGTGGGATGTGGATGTCAAGGGTGATTAGCCTATGGGCAGACCTGACCAATGAGGGTGTAACCACTGGTGTGGAGCATCTATCTCCCATGTTGGTAATGACCAGGTCTAGGATATTGGAGCCCCAGGTGGGACAATGGATTAGATGATCCAGGGTATTGGAATATATGAATTCCAAGAACCGTTGAGAAAAGGTGTTGGTACCCAAGTAGTTTTCCCAGTTAATGGCAGGGTAGTTGAAATCACCCAGTATTAGGGTGCTTGGTTGTATCTTAATATTTTCCAATATGTTTAGAAAGGTGTAGTGAGAATCTTGGTGCATGGTGGGGGATCTTAGCAAGCTACAATTTGGATTGCAGTCTTACCTAGTGTTAGTTGCACCTGGAAGAATTTCAGATGCGTTGTGCCTGGAGGTGTGAATATCCTTGGTGAAAATGGACACTCCTCTACCTTTAGTTTTTCAGTCTTGGTTTGGTGGCCGAAAAGTGTGGTAAGAGCTGCAGCTTGGTATTGTAGGGGTGGTCTCTGGAGCCTTGAACCAGGTCTCTGTTATTGAACAGATATCAATGTTCTCCATTTTTAGGAGCACCTCGAGAGAATGCATTTTGAGGTTTAGACTTCTAGCATTGAGTACCATTACCTTCAGATTTTGCATGCTTGTATCTGTTATGGTGGTGGTTTTGTCCTCTGAACCTTGCCTGAAAAAGGCACTATAGGGATGGCAAGAGCTTTAGCTAATAACCTGAATTTCAGGGGTGGTTGGTGCAGACCATCTCCGGCAAAGCATTGTGGTCTGTCGATCATGTTATCCCAGGCAGACAGATACTGGATCCCCTTTGAATGACACCAGAAGCTCAGCCAATTGTTGAAGTACATCATTTTGTCCTTGTACTGCGGTATCATTCTGGGCGAAGGCAGGATGCTACTCAAGAGCAGGATCATACCTGCTGGGCCCACATGATCTGAGAGCTCTTCCATGTCTCTTTTCATGTAGTCCAGGGAGGTACTTCTCAAGTCATTCACTCCAAAATGGGCAATGACAAAGTCATATTTGTACTTGTCATGGAGTGACTTTAGTGCATGCGTTATGTGGTAGATCCTGGCACCCGACAGGCAGCTGACTGTAATTTTTTCCTTGTTAAGCCTGATGAGTGAGACATCAGTGTGCCTGACTATAGAGTCACCTATGACTAAAGTGTTGGGTACGTTGTCTTGCCTTAGGACTGTTGTTGGGTAGCACACTGGTGTTGTGAGCTGTGTCACTTTGGTTGTGACTGGTGTTTGCATTTCAGCTTCGAAGGTCCTTGTTATTTGGGCAGGTTAATGCTAAGGGCTTCCACATATGTGGGTTTAGTTTGCTATGTGTGGGTGTTGATGGTGTGGGTTTTGAAGGGTTATGTGCTGCTTGAGGTGTAGTGCAGGTGTTAGCCTTCTTCTCCTGACTGTCTAGCACAATCTTGGCTGGAGAGAGCTTTGCTTCCAGTTTAACTATGTAAGTGCATCTCTTGCAGGTTGTAGTGTTGGGTGGTAGGAGGAGAGAGTTGTCTGTGTACATGAGGCAGTTGCTGCATTGCCCCAGTATGCTAAGATTCACCAGGTGGACAGGAAAAATCACTGGAAGCTGACCCCTGGACATACCTCTTTAGGTGCTTTTTTTGTAAAGTACAAGAGCTGTTTTCCCTTACTTTTGCAAGGTACTTTGTAATTATAGGCTGTTTAGTGCCTACGATTAATTTCTCCTTATTAACAAGGAGAGTTGAGTGCTTGTATCAGTTTAAGGCTTCCTAGTGCTTTCCAGCAGGTTCTAGAGCAAGTGTTAGTCACAGGGGTTTATATTTTAGTACTACTACTGAAAAGCAAGCTAGTTCTAAGGGAAAATTTGAAGAGCAGACTTTCTAGCACCTGGAATAGTTTAACCGTAGCCCCGCAGTGCTGCACGATGTGAAAAATGCGCAAGCACATGAATTTTTAAGCCAGAAAGGTGAAAGGGATAGAAATCTGCCAAAAATGACTAATAAAATTGCAATTTCAGAGCTGAAAACCTCTCCTCTAGTGTTAGGCAGTACAATGCTCACCACTTCCACTGGTAAGCAGTAAGACTTCCTTCTACCACAGCAAGGTCTGGATAGCTCTGAACACAGAAAATAAAGTCCTAAAACCAGCAAAGCCTGGGATCTGGACTATACTAGCTAGGAAGGGTGGGAAACGAGCAAACAAGATAGTATTTTTTTTTGTTAAAACAGGCTAAACAATGCAATAATACAGTAAATAAACACAGAAAAGGCTAACACACAAGTATGTATCTCTAAACAGTAAATGCAATTAAAACTCTACAAAATTAGCAATTTAAAACTTTTTAAATGAAGCAAGGCAAGTGCACAACTGAAAAATGATTACAGTAATACAGTAGAATAAGTAGCTAGTCTACATATACAGAAAAGTCTGTATATACAGAAATGCAGCTAAAACAACACTAAAACAATGCAGATGCAGTGCAACCTATAGCACTTGAGTTGTAGCAATATTAAGGCAAATAGAGTTTTAATAAATGCACTAAAATATACTCTATATTTCCAAAATGATTGAGAAGCGCAGTCAGAACAGAATGAAATTTTTTTTTTGTTAAGAAAGGGAGAAAGGAGAAACAGAAGGAAAGAAACTAAGTGGGTTGTCCTTCTCAAATGTTCTCTCTGTATTAGGTAGAATGAGCTAATGACACCGACTGGGAAGAGTGTCTAAGATCAAATTTAGAGTAGAGGCGGGCAACTGCAAGGCCAGCAGGTATAAAGACAAGATGCCAATAGGGAAGGAGGGTGGGAAGCTATTTTAGGCAGAACACACTACAGAAATGTTTATCACAGCAGAAAACCAGCAGTGAGCCAATAGCTAGGAAATACAGTACAAGTATGCAATGTACAATAAAATTGCTATAAATATCTAGAATAAGCAATAAATACTAAAAATAATTAAAAAAAAACAGGCTACATATTGCTATATATCACAGATCAGGTGTTCTTCCTCAGATAGATCTGTGTGTAATGGCTGAAGCACTCAAGTTAACTTCTTAAGTAACAGAAAGTTGAAACCTGAAACAACTTTAAAAAAAGCTCAAAAGAACCAGTGAGGTGCTTTCTCCAAGCTGTAGACCTGACAACCCAACTAGACAATGACCATAAACACTAAACTCTCACTGAAGTGGGGATGGTCATTGCTAACTAAGATGGCCTGGACAATGAGCTCAGGAAACAGCCTCTAACAAACAATTAGGCCCACAAACATGATCATGAATATGAACAATATTACAGCTACTACTAAAACTATTTTAAGCAGAACACAATACAGAAATGTTTATCACAAACACAATCAGGTATATGGATAATATTGCAGCTACGACCTAAACAATTTTAGGCAAAAAACACTACAGAAATGTTTATCACAGCAGAAAACCAGCAGTGAGCCAATAGCTATGAAATACAGTACAAGTATACAATATACTATAAAATTGCAATAAATATCTAGAATAAGCAGTAAATACTAAAAATAATCACAATAACTAGGCTACTTATTGCTATATATCACAGATCAGGTGCTCATCCTCAGATAGCTCTGTGTATATATACATACGTACATATAGGTGAGATATACAAATATAAAAATTATAGCCAGGCAGACACAGGGGGGAGAGACAGACAGAGACAGATAGAGCTAGAGAGAGCAAGAGAGAGAGTGAGGGATAGAGAGAGAGAAACAGCTTGAAAGGCATACAGTGAAGTACTGCTGCAGCCATTTGCACACCAATTGTAATCAGTGTTACACGCAAGTACAAAGGTGAGCTCCATTGTGTAATAATAGTGAGGTAGTGGTTGTAATTTTACATCACCTGCCTTGTGTGTATGCATTTCTGTATGTATTACATTTACAGTAGAATACACACGTCCAACACACCTATGTTTGTGTAATGGTCACCCATTTTATGGGCCTGATACCAGTGGCATCCACAGCAGTGGCCCACCTGTCAGCAGCTACTGATGTCATCCACCCCAACAGCAATGTCAGACATGCTTCACATAAATAAGCCCTGGGGCGCACACAATAATTATGTAGCACTGTAATATAGACAGATAGGTGGTGAAGAGTGGCCAACATTGCTTCTAAGGTGGGTGACATACAGGCCTAGTATAATAGTGCAATGGTGGATTAACAGGGTGGAACAGGCCTTAAAATGCATTGTCATTGCACACACATAGAAAGCCACAAGGGGATATCCATAAACACACACAAAAACTGACTTGCCATTGTTGGGATTCAAATCATTACCTATCCAGACATTGCACAGTTAGTCCCATCCTCAACTCCCATACTGGTAGCAGCCCACCACAACTTAGACACACTGACATGTGGAACAGAAACAGAATAAGGTCTGTGAGACCGCAGTTAGTCAGCAGTACTAACAGCAATAAAGCATCATGGCACAAAGGTACATACACTTTGATGTGTATTCATGAAAATTGCCAGCAGACAGCACCTTGCAGGCCATAACACTACTACACTACACACTGCCATTACCTGTACTATATTCACCTTGTGCATAAGACACGTATTAGCATGTCCCTACATTGATGGTATGGATAACAGGGATATGGCACAGGTATCATCACAGAGGTTTGGGGTTGACAAAGGCCTAGGCTGTGCCATACAGTTAACATCATGTACGCGTGCATCTGGAGGGGTGCCGGTCAGCTGGGCCATGGAGAGGAGCTGTGTGCATCTGTCAGTGACCTGCATGTAACAGTGATGTGTGAGTGTGTGCATGCACACAGTCAGGCCATGTGCGAGCCCCACATGGGGGTATATTGGACAGCCGTGGACTGTACATGGCAGAATGTACCATTCACCATCTCCGGCCACCCCACCAGCAGAGGAACTGGCTCCAACAGAAGTGGCACTGGCATCAGCATGCACAAGCCCAGATGCAGTACTACTTCCTAACAGTGATTGGTGTCTGCTGGGTGTGTCCCTCATGGGACCACCCAGGACCATATCCCATGGTCTGGCATGTTGTGGTGTGGACAGCACTCTCCCTTTGTTAGTGCTGGTAGTACTGCCACTATGAGAGTGTGACTGTGCATGGCCATGTGGGTTCTCAGCTGATGTTGTTGCTGACCTGCATCCACGTGTCCGATGCCCTACTCCCATGACATGTTCAAGCACAGACATTGCACGGTTAATGACTGATCATGTCTCAGCCCATCATCTATCCACTACATCAGCAAAATTATGTAAGGCATCACCAATGGCCATGGAGGGTGCCATGCATGCCAGGCAGTGTTGCATCATGACCCTGAGCATCCATCTGGTGTACTGTTCACAATGTGCATGTGCCTCCATGGTGGACTGAAACATGTGTCTAGTGACGTGCTGTGACACCTCTGATAGGGGCTGGATGGGCAGCAGTCCTCCTTTGAGCACCCCATCAATCTGCCTGTGTGGAGCTTTGCCAGGTCTCTGGTTATGGCTAGTGTCTACAGTCACTAATACCATAGTCACCACACTACTTTGTTCAATGCCACCATCCTCCAACTGCCCAATATCTGTGGCTGCTGGGGATTGGGTATGTGTGGGCATACTGACAGTGTGCAGGAACATTGGGGTGGAAGTGGGATGTCAACCAATGGGACAGATTCAACCCCTAACAACCCCACCTGTGCCATACAATGGCCACTATTATTATCAGAGTCCAACGAGGCACTGACATCAGGTTGTGAGGGTGACACACTCCAATCCCCATGGTCACCTGTGAGTACATTAATTCCTGCACTATAATATTTGCTGATTCTCTCACACATACACACACACACACACACACACACACACACACACACACACACACACACACACACACACACACACACACACACCACACATAGGTAAGGAGCCACAAAGGCATTTACAGACCACAGCTTCTGACTGATGCCATGCACAGCACACAACCAGACCACAAAGACACACTCTGGATAAGCCATAAACAACATGCAGTGTAGCTACATCCAGTTAATGTCACTAGTGCGATACACCTGTGAGATACTTGACAAGTCGGACTATGTGATGAACCTTCACCTAACTCACAGTGCACATGTGTACACAATAGTAATGCACACCTGTATAGCACAGTGGCTACACCTATACAAAACTATGTGATAATATGTTACAGATGCTGCAAATATTCTACTGTGATTACCAATGTGATGCACTACAGTGAACTCCACCACAAGTGAACATGCACATATTGCAATATGGCTATGCTTAACAGTTGTGTGCATGGCAAAATGGCATCCCTTAACATACCTAAGGTAAAGGTGAGCCATGACATGACAGTTCAACACTCACCAGCTACAGACTGATGTTTCCCAGCTACACCAGAGGTACCTATGGAGTTGTAGGGGGGAGGTATTGTCAGCACACATGCATGTGGCAATGGTGCAGGACAATATTGACATTTATCAACATGTACAGCACAAGCTGCAATACTACCCAAATTGCTGACATTCACAATATGTGTGCACATGTGCGCATTACAAAACCCTGACCACAATAGATTGACCTGAAATATGTGTAGGTATGCAGAGGCTGCCAGTATGAATGCTATAGTATTAAAGTGATGACAACTGCAGGCTTACCTAGATGCTCCTTGGCTGCTGACTCTGTGCCACCCACCTACATGACATATGTACTAATGGTGTCCTGTGAGATGGTGGCTGATGCCAGGTTTGCCAAGAACTCCTCTGTGGCTGTGAGTGGTGGTTGTGTAGCAGGCCCTCCCCCTGTCCCAGCACTGTCCCTGGCCATAGCTGCAACCCTTTGCAGTGCATTGTGTATGGGATCAGTAGAATGGTGTTTGACCTGTTCATAGCTCCTGTTCTGGTGGCCCACATTATTCGCTGTTGCTGCCAGGTCTTCCCACAAGGGAGCACATTGTTGTTGGTTATGGCAGATCCTTGACAACACCTCCCGGTGATGGAGTCTCAGGGCATCGATAACTGCAGCGGTCTCAACATCTGAGAAGGTTGGGTTGCATCATCTGTACAACCCACCTAAAAGACATGAACAGGGGAACACATCACAGGACTGCATACATTGCTCACCATAATGTTCAGACCCTACTCATCCACTTTTGTCAGCACTAGCCATCGCTAACACCCACATCATACATCTGCCATCTATCAGCACATTATATCTGTGGGTATTGGCATCATACTGGCAATATAGCATGCGTTGCCCCCCCCCCCGATCCTGATGTTTCATACTACTTGCTGTGTGTGCTATGAGGTGTTGCATTACATGTAGCTGTTGCACCTATTACTGCTTGTTCATAGGCTGTCTACTTGGACTGCTGTGGTGTCAGGCTCCTACTGTAGTAGTACTCACCTGGTCTGCAGGCCACCTCTCAGGTCTCCCTGGCCGTCCTCCCTCAGAATCTGGACTCTATGGCTGGACAATGCCCTACATTTTCCCTAGCCAGTGTGGTTGATATTGGTGTCCTGGCACTATGTAGCACCTGCCTTATGTACACTGATGGACAGCATCAACAGACACCGCCAAAGAACACATTGCTAAAGGAACCTGCAGTCCATGCTCTCTGCCTGTCAGGGATGCATATCTGTCTGCAAACAGGTTGTCAACACATTCAGTACACCTTACACACCACCCACACTGATACAACACACACAAACATTGTAGTCGTCCTCAAAATACACATCCATGAAAAAGGGGATCTCTGAGGCAAAGCCACACATGAATGCCACGTACACAGCACATACTACACATGGCTACACACCTGTGTCCCACAGTGACACAGGTGTGTGGCCATGTCAAGCATGTTACACATAGGGGATTCTAGTGGAGACACACTGGTCTGCCTCTGACCTGGCTAGGTATGTGGATGGTCACAGTTACTTTTGTGTCAGTTCATAGACTCGGCCATATTGCACATGCACTGCTGTATCTCACCAATGGGTACTGTCATGGGTCTGTCACTGTACATGTTGGTGTGCCTGACCTGACATGTATGTCCCTGGACTATATGCAGACATGAGTGGTTATGTGCCCTAGGCAGGTATGTCCATAGCCTTATGCAGCATTATGCTATCACCCAGATGGATGCCACAATACAATCAGGGAATGATTGCCCTTAACTTGTGCACATTTATCATGTGATATACCAGGGGTTCCACTACCTGTGAGTCTGAGATGATATGGTTCACAGACCACAATACTCTGTGAGAGATGTCTCCATCTGTCTTCACTGGTCTTTCTGAATCTGGCAGTGGTTCCCACTAGCCTCATAATGACTCCATTAGTATCATTGGTGACGTTATCACTACCAACATACAAGTTTCAGTACAGCACACATTGACGGCCATGCTGCTAAATGCTAGATGTGTACACATGACTTTTCCCTTATTGCAAGCAGTCCTACCCTGGGAAAAGAAGACATCTGTGCACTCACACAGACCATTGTTCAAAGCTACAGAGAACACCCCAGCCTTACATGGTCAACCATCCTATCATACATGCAGAAGGCAAACTGTAGCCTTAATGCCATGGGATATGGGGTTTCCCTATACATGAAACACATACACACCTCCACACTGTACAGGCAGTAAGATGCAAAGGGGACACTGCAGGGGCAATTCACCATTGCCAATACAAACCTATGCAAATCACAGCTGGGTACCTGCCACCACATGTGACCAGGAAGCCCATAATGCCTATATGGACCTCATCAACTGTCTTCAGAGTTGGGTCTGTACCATGATACTGGGTCAGTTGAATGACCCTAATGCACATTGTAAGATGTACCCATACCAGCACACACATGGCCAAGAAGCCATCAACAGTGGATGTACAAACACCTTGGTGCAGACAAGGGCTACACCCACATGAGGTGAAGGTGTATTGCAGTTAGCATCATGCAACATGAGTTACCATTGCAACATCCCTACAGTGTCATCCTCCATGGCTAACAAACCATCAAGCAGTCACGTTTGCAGTCACCATCTCCCACAATACCCAACTAGCTAGCTCAGCCATACATATACCTCCTAAATGGAATACATCCTCCTGGGGTGGGTTTACACAGCCTCACAACCACCAACCCCTCATTACGGTCTGGCACCAATATCAGCACATACACACAAGTGCTATATGTGCATTTGTACAGATGCATGTAGGCAGGTATACCCCAACAGGCCTACATCATCCTCTGCTAGGATATGCACACCTGTCTAGTGGACATGTGCAATACATACTGTCCATAACAGGGATGACATACCACTGTCCAAGGCAAAGTAGGGGCAAGTTCACATTTAGGGGCAATGTCTCCTTAGCATGTACATGAGAATGGGATCGGTCCTGCAAACCTGCACAACAAACACAGTGTTTACATTGTCTACATCCACTACAGACAATTATCTCCTCTACTGCATGTCTGCAACAGTACAGGTAGTGGCTGCTCACTTGTGGTGCACAAAGACAGCAGCTATACCACTGCTGGTGGTATAGTATACTGGATGCCTGACAGAGTTGGTGTAGGCTTCACCCCCTGTGTTCCACATCATTATGTCAGGATATGCACAGTGCCTCCCCTGTCTCCTATATGTGGGAAAAGATCACCACTGCCATGTGATAGTCAAGGTATACATCTGCCATGGGAGCCTATCACATTACTGGATGTGTCTTACCTGACCACAAGCATAACCTTGAAACACCATATGGAACCATATTAAAAGGAGGAGTGAGTACTGCCTTTGTCCCATCCATTTGCTGGATTACCACTGTCACCCCTTTACACTAAGGTGGGATGTTCCCCACTCAGTCACATGATAGACCCAACAGTCTAACTAGGCTATTCTGCAAAACCATAGCACAGTTTTAACTGAACCCTATTAACAAGAATATGTGGGACCTGGCCACACTACATTACGCACATTTAGGCTTTGTCAAGGAAGAGGTCATGTCTGCTACAGTCAGGTGACTTCTATGATACAGTCACTAAAGTCGTGGACATGGGGTTATAGTGCAAAATGCCCACCTTGACCTGGAAAAACTATGTGACAGTATAACCCATGTGGCCATTATGGATATAACACACTCAAATATGCATCACACCATATTTTACTATGGGGGTTGCACAGCAGTGCACTGACATGACCCACCTATTCCACACAGGAAAATGCACTGCAAGCAGTTGACACATAAGTAGTTGTGTAACCTGTTGTTCCATGTTTGGGCCACTGTTATGTGTGATGTACATGTATGAGGTGCATGTAACAGCCATTATACTATGTCTGACCACGTCTGCTGATGACTGCATGCCATCACCAGATTTCCTAGTGATGTGGACATCTGCCTAGGAGGGTCTCACACAGAGACATGACTGTCATCAGAAACATGGCCTCAGGTCACATACCAGGTCATGTAGTGTGAACCCCTATGGGGAGAGTGGCATCCGCACATATTATCAGAGTATGAACAACATCCTAGGCATGCAACCAGTCATGAGGGTGCTGTGGGCACAAGTCTTTGGCAACATGACATGTCAACACAATGTTGCTTCCATTGTAATATAAATCTTCTACATGGCTCATGTCATATATAAGGGTATGTCATCATGGGACATGAGGTATAAACATCCCCACATTCCTCCCATGATGGCCATTAATGTGCATAATTCCCTGTTTGTCATTGACATCATACAACATATGCAGCAGCTGGAGACATCACAGAGGTTCCCCAGCAGGGAATACCAGGGCATCAAACATCCACCACACACTGATAGACTATAAAGCCAATCCTATACCTGGTTTCATACATAATCATCATGGGTGACCTCAGTGTGGCTTGCATGGCACTCACAAACTGCACATTGCTGGGACTGCTGCATGAGTGCAAGTCATGCTTCACTCTGTTAACACACACACACACACACACACACACACACACACACACACACACACACACACACAACCTGGTGTGTGGCATGAAGTGGGTTTGTTGCCAGCTTAGATGTGTGTCCCACACAATCAGGCTGTGGTGGAATGGGCACCTTGTCCACATCAGGCAGGGTTGCTATTTACACCTTTGTAGGTGTAGCCTGGATAACTGGATGGTTAACTGCACATACACCCTTGGGGATACCACCTGTGTCCTTGTTGGATGGGGGCATCAGGTGCTGCCTTGTATACACATGAGCTAACATCTGGTCTAAGCATATGGCTGCTCAGGGCTCAAAGCCTAATAAGCTCATATAGTACCAGGACTACCAGATATGGCCTGAGTGCTGTGACACACTGTGTTGTTATGTGTCCACACCCATCACTGTCATCGACTGCTGGGTGTCCCATATGAGCAACGTTACTGTACCATGTCATCCAGCCTACATCCAATACATAGGTGAGTGGTACTACAAGTGCATGTGGACATTCCAGCAACATCTGTGCTACATAATAACTGAGAGTAGTGCATATGTGGTGTAGGATGTCCTCCTCAGAGCTGTCTGACATCTGCAGTACCCAGATTTTTGCGGAATGTGTACATGAGCCTGACAGATGTAGACCCCTGCCAGATAAATGTGTATTTCCAGACATCAGTTGTACAATATGTGATGGTTGTCCCCAGAGTTAGAACAATGTGTCTGCGACAAGGCAGACCCCTGGGAACACAGTAATGGTACATGAATATCGGGTACTGTATGCATTCCCTTGCATTTTATTCTCAATATGTACACACTGCTGCTGATCCAGAGCCAGTGTCCCCCCACTACTACTACCTATAACTTGCTGTCCTACTGCAGGGGGTCACAGGTGTATTAGCCACAGGTGACAGGCAATCAGATACAGGTGTGGAGTACACAGTAACCTAGCCAGAGTATATCATGAATGGTCAGGGACAACTGGACAATCTTTGAACTAAGCCTGTATGACAGTCATGGACTGAGAGGGGTTCACTGACAGTACATGATGTCATATGCCGGTTGTATTAATCAGTACCTGAGCATCCAAGTGCTCTGGATTATGCAGAACACTCTGCATTTAATGATGAGCAAAGCCACTGTTCCGCTGTTCTGCATTGAGCAGCTATAGCTCCGCTACACTCATTCTGATTGGTTTGTGTACCGCAATTACTGCCAATTGGCATTGCGGTATACAAACTAACACATAGCTGTGCTGCCCTTCCACAATACACAGCACTGGCTGTGGTCTACAGTTTTTGATTGGCTTGTACACCGCATTTACAGCCAATTGCGAATGCGGTGTATGAGCCAATCAAGTAACGCATTTCAGGATAGGAGCCAATGAGAGCTCCCTAATACAGGTCAATCACATTCCATTGTTCTTTTGAACGAGTGGATTCTTCCTATATTTGAAGTGTAAAAGCCGCTGTGTTCCTGCGACATTGCCAAGGATTTATTACATTCTGTTGTGGATTGAAGATGTCGGGACTGGGGCTCGGAACCCAGGAGAGGAGACAGCAAGCTGAAGGGACTTCAAGGGCCTTGCTTTGGTGGATCAAGATTGGTCAGACATTCACTAGAAGGCTGAGGTTTGTGTTGCTGCCTGCTGGACAACCGGGACTGATCAGATCATCGTTTTGGAATAAATTTTGTGTTGTGTGGAGACTGAGTCTGTGGATCATAGGCTGTCCTTTATAAATGTAGCTGCAATGTTACATCTGCAAGAATTTCTATCGTTGAGAACCTGTATGCTAGCAACTTTCTAAGTTTATAAGAGCAATGTTTAGTATCTCTGTTTTTGTGCTGCTTGTCCCTGGTATGTCTGTTGTATACCAACACAGATCCTGTTATTCTAACAATATTTCCAAGTTCATCAGAGCAATATTTCTATGTTTATAAGAGCAATATTTAGTGTCTCTAGTTTTGTGCTGCTTGTCCCTGGTATGTCTGTTGTATACCAACACAGATCCTGTTATTCTAGCAATATTTCCAAATTCATCAGAGCAATATTTCTATGTTTATAAGAGCAATATTTAATGTCTCTAGTTTTGTGCTGCTTGTCCCTAGTATGTCTGTTGTATACCAACACATACTGCTATTCTAGCAATATTTCCAACTTTATCAGAGCAATATTTTTAAGTTTGTAAGAGCAATATTTAAAGTGTCTCTATTTTTGTGTTGCCTGTCCCCTTATTACATTGGGCTTTGTCCACATTTCTTGCACTAAGAGGTTAAGAGGTATGTCAGGATGGATGTCAAAAGTGAGTTATTTATAGCAATGATATGCCTTAAAGTAGACAGGATGCTGTTTAACATGGTCTAATTAAAATAATTTGTGTGACTTGTAATGTCAGTTTAGAAAATGTAGTAAATGCGAATTTTATTTTTGTAAAGTGCTGTTTCATTTACTTATGGTGTGGATATGGTACTGTAGATTATAAAACAAAGGTTTTGGATCTGAGAAGTGTCTTATTGAATTTTACAGATTTTCTACCATGCTCCATGGCAATGGCATGTTTTGCGCAGTGTGAAAATAGGGTGTTCCACATTTTGACCATTTGTCACACATTGTTAATGTCTGTGTTCCACATTGGCCTTTTAAGAGGTTGAGACCTATGATCAGTACTTACTGTCAGTATTCTACAACAGACAATAAAATTAGCAGTCATATGTGAGCTGACCATTGCTGGAGAGATTCAGGGGCCAGAGCTGTGATCTATGTCACTGCAGACAGAGCCATAAGGGATGGCCAAAGGTGCTGGACAGCAGACTAACAAAAAAATGTCAGTCCAGGCAATGTTGTTGAGACCTACTGTTTAACTTCTTATTTCCCATGACTGCATTCCCCCATCTGCATTCCATTACATGCTTCATTCAATGAGATATGTTGTATAGTGCTGTACTCCTTTGAGAGAAAAAATCCAGTTGCAGTGTCCTAGAGAATCTCAGTATGTCTTCATGTATAAAGTCTCAGACCTGTTTACCATAGGCAGCAGCTTGTCTTTTTGTAGGTAATGCTCATGAACAGGTGATTGCCTGTGCACCGGTCTGTGACTCCCACTTGCTAATTGCATCCAGAACAGCTGGGTTGCCTTTCCATTAGCCAATGGCATGGCAACACTTACTGGTTTAAAAGCTCGCATTTGTGCTTGTTTCCCATCTTTCCTGTAACTAGTCTAGTCCAGCCAAAGATTTGCTGTATTCAGGACTATTTGCAAGCTTCTGCGCCTCCCAAGCCTTTCTGTGTTGGAGGGAAGCCTTCTAGCTTATCAGTGGCAGTGGTAAGCACTTGGTAGCCTATCTACCACAAGAGTGGTTTCTGGCCCAGAAACTGTAGTTTATTGGTTGTTTGGGCAGTTTTTCCATCCCTTTCAACCTTCTGGTTTAAAAGCCTGCATTTGTGCTTGTTTCCCACCTTTCCTGAAACTAGTCTAGTCCAGATACATATTTGCTGTATCCAGAACTGCTTGTAAGCTTCTGAGCCCCCTCAAGCCTTTCTGTGTTGGAGGGAAGCCTTTTAGCTTATCAGTGGGAGTGGTAAGCACTAGGTAGCCTATCTACCACAAGAGAGGTTTCTGGCCGAGAAATTGTAGTTATTGGCCGTTTAGGCAGTTTTTCCATCTCTTTCAACTTTCTGATTTAAAATCCTACGTTTGCACTTATTTCCCACCTTTCCTGTAACTAGTCTAGTCCAGATACAGATTTGCTGTATCCAGGACTGTTTGTAAGCTTCTGAGCCCTCCCAAGCCGTTTTGTGTTGGAGGGAAGCATTCTAGCTTAGCAGTGGGAGCGGTAAGCACTAGATAGCCTATCTACCACAAGATCCAGGTACAGATTCTTAGTTTTAGCACTTAAATTTGCTTATTCCTGCTCAATACTTGTTCAGAACTTGTTGTTAGTACTAAATGAGCTACAGATTACTACAGCACTCAACCTTCCTCTTTTCCTAGAGGAAAACAGTTATTGTACTTAATTTCCTCACTTGCTTGGAGAAAAACAGCTCTTATACTCACTTTCCTCACTTGTCTAGAGGAAAGTAATTTTTTATTCAGGCATGTCCAAGGGTCAGCTCCCAGTGTTCTCTCCTGTCTATCTGATGAATCTGGGCATCTTGGGACAATGTAGCAAATGCCTCATGTACAGAGACAACCCTCTCCTCCTACCACCCAACACCACAACTTGTGAGAGATGCACTTATCTAGCCAGACTGGAGGCAAAGCTCTCTCCAACAAAGACTGAACTTGACAGTCAAGAGGAAAAGGTAAAGACTTGCACCACACCACACTCATCACATAGTGTCACTAAACCTACACCACCAAAATCCACACATAGAAACACAAAAACATTCGTGGAGGCTCTCAATAATAATCTGCTCAAGCAAGAGAGACCTCCAAAGCAGAAATGCAAGCAATCTCCACCCCCCAACACAACCCAAATGACACATAACCCACAAACTCACTGTGCCAATACACCAAGGCCCATAAGGCAAAACAATGTACCCAACACATTATTCCTAGGTGACTCTGTAGTCAGGTACACTGATATCCCACTCACCAGGCTAAACAAGGAGAAGGTTACTGTCAGCTGCCTGTTGGTTGCCAGGATTCACCACATAACCCATGCACTCAGGTCACTCCACAACAAGTACAAATATGAAGCTGTCATTGCCCATGTTGGTGTGAACGACCTGAGATGTACCTCCCTGGACTACATGAAAAGAGACATGGAAGAGCTCTCCGATCTTGTAGCCCAGGCAGGTATGACCCTAGCCCTGAGTAGCATCCTGCCATTGCCCAGAATGATACTGCAGTACAAGGACAAAATGATTAACATCTACAATTGGCTAAGCTTCTGGTGTCATTCTAGTGGGATCCAGTATCTGCTTGCCTGGGATGACATGGTCAACAGACCATGATGCTTTGCCAGAGATGGCTTGCACCTGTTGCCCCTAGAATTCTGGATACTGGCTAAGGGTCTTGTCGCCCCTATAGTGCCTTTTTGTAGGCAAAGTTCAAATGACAAATTCACCACTGTAACAGGAACAGGCAAGCAGAAACTGAGGGTAATGCTACTCAATGCTAGAAGTCTAAATCTCAAAATGCACTCACTCGAGGCACTCCTTAAAATGGAGAACATCAATATCTGTGCAGTGACTAAGACCTGGTTCAAGGCTCTAGAGAGCACTTCTGCATTACCAGGCTATAACTCATACCACACTTTTCGGCCATCTAACCTGGACCAGAACACCAAATGCAGAGGTGTGTCCATATTCATTAAGGATATTTACACCTCCAGGCTACTTGAGCAGCATAATGGATCCAAGGTTATCCAAGTGCAACTAACTCTGGGCAAAACTGCAATCCAAATTGTAGCTTGCTACAGATCCCCCACCATGCCCCAGGATTCCCAATCCTCTTTTCTTGATATACTGGACAATATTAGGGTTCAACCAAATACCTTAATAATTGGTGATTTCAACTACCCCACCATTAACTGGGAGAACTACTCATAGTTATAGTTTTAATTTGTATTTATAAGTTACATATTATCACACATAGGTTTGTGTAGTTATATATACATATTTATTTTTGCAATGTTTTACGGTTGTTATAGTTTTTAAATGTAAATAGGTATACATACTGGATGTATGAAGCAGATTTTATTATAAACCACCATTTTATATGTTTAATGTGATATCCCTTTAAGCAACAAAGTCATTTTGTAATGAATGAAGGGAATTGATATCAATTAATCAATTTAGAAAATGCAAAACAGTATAAAACTGTGGTGGATAAACTGTTGATTGTATTCTGATGAAGTTCGTAGGAACGAACGAAACCTAGGTAAATAAAGGATTTGTCGTTTGGTACGTTGTGGTGGTGTTTCAGCAAGTTGTAGCAGTATCGCCTTTTAGTGAAGGTTTGTCTTGTTTAGCTGTACTGTCTCCTCATTGGCGTTGCTTCCATCTCGTTGTCCAAAAAAGAACTACTCATGTACCAACTCCTTCACGCAACACTTTCTGGAATTCATAAATTCCAGTGCCTTGGATCAACTTATCCACACCCCCACCAGGGGCAACAATATCCTAGACCTAGTCATTACCAAGATGAGTGACCAGTGTTCCACACTTGAAGTCATCTCCTTGTTGATCAGATCTGACCATAAGCTAATCAGCCTAGATATCTGCATCCCACCCCCACCCACCATTAAGGAAACTATATGGTAAACAATTTCTCCAAAGCCAACTTCATGCTTCTTAATACAGAAGTGGTGAACTGCATGACACCCATGCAGATCGACAATACAGTTATGACTGCTGAATCCTACACAAATGCACTCTATAAGCACTTACACGAGTGCATGGATCGTGCTATCCCAAACATAACCAATATGCTATCCTCCCAAAAGAGTAAGCCAATCTGGTGGTCCCCTGCCATAAACAAACTCTACCACAGAAGGAAGAAACTGTTGCAAAAGAGAGTAAAATCACATGAGTGCAGGAGCTCCCTTGTCAGCATCAGTAAGAAGCTGAGATCCCTTATAAGATCCTCCAAAGCTAGCTATGAAAACAAAATCACCACTGATTCTAAGGGCAACCACAAAGCATTCTATAGATATGTCAAGAATCTCAATGGCAACTCCCATATTTGCTCTGAGTTACAGCATAACGGCACAAAAATTACAGAACCAACTGATATTACCAACATCCTGGCAGATAGGTTCATTGCTAACTTTACACACCCCCCCCTCACCTCCTAAAGGGCCCATATCTGTACAGGAAGAATGCAGAGTCCCTGTAATCACATCTATGCAGGTAAAAGCTGCACTCTCTAAAACCAAAAACACAGCATCCATGAGACCGGACAACATCCCAGGCTACGTTTTACAGGAACTTCAGAATGAACTGCCTCCCCACCTAACCACCATATTCAATCATAGTCTCACGTCAGGCTTTCTGCCACTGAATGGCGCACAGCAACAGTTATCCCACTCCACAAAGGGTAGCCATCACTGATCCTGGGAACTATCGCCTTATTAGCCTGACGAGCCTGGTCTGCAAGGCCATGGAATGTATCATAATGGAATTCATAAACAAAGACATTGGTAACCTCCAGACTCTGGACCTTAGCCATTTCGGGATTGTGAAAAGCAGATCATGCCTTCTGAACCTGATCGACTTCTTTGAAGCAGTCACCAAAGGCATAGACAAGGGTAAGGTGGTTCACACAGCCTATCTTGACCTCGCTAAGGCTTTCAGCACCATCCCCCATTCTAAAATTATAGCTAAACACACTAAACTAGGTATAAATCCCTACATCACAAAATGGGCTGCCAACTGACTCACTGACAGAACCCACACTGTATAAGTTGCAGACTCCAAATCTGACTTCAAACCAGTGATAAGTGGAGTACCACAGGGTTCATTCCAATAAACTACAATTTCTGGGACAGAAACCACTCTTGTGGTTGATAGGCTACGTAGTGCTTACCACTCCCACTGATAAGCTAGAAGGCTTCCCTCCAACACAGGAAGACTTGGGGGGCTCAGAAGCTTACAAACAGTCTTGGAGACAGCAAATCTGTATCTAGACTAGACTAGTTACAGAAAAGGTGGGAAACAAGTGCAAATGTGGGCTTTTATACCAGAAAGTTGAAAGAGATGGAAAAACTGACCAAACGGCTAAGAAACTACAATTTCTGGGCCAGAAACCACTTTTGTGGTAGATAGGCTAACTAGTGCTTACCACTCTCACTGATAAGCTAGAAGGCTTCCCTCCAACACAGAAAGGCTTTCAGGGCTCAGAAGCTTACAAACAGTCCTGGTTACAGCAACTATGTATCTGGACTAGACTAGTTACAGGAAAGGCAGGAAACAAGCTTAGAATTTTTTTTTTTTGTGAAGTGGAAAGGGAGAAAGGAGAAACAGAAGATAATTAAAAATTAAGGACCTAAGTGGCTTGCCTTTCATAAATGTTCTCTCTCTCTCTCTCTCTCTCTCTCTCTCTCTCTCTCTGTATTAGGTAGAATAAGCTAGTGACACTAGGCTGGAATAGAGCTGGGATAGAACTGAACAGATGGGACTGGTAGGAGTGTCTGAAGTCAAAATATGATCTCACTGTACTCGGTTGAGTGAGCAAATTAGATAGACCCAGGAGGAGTGTTCGAACACAAATTTACAGGAGGGGTGGGCAATTCCAAAGCCACCAAGATTAATACCGGAACAAGAACAGGGAAGGGGGATGGAAAGCTAACTGCAGAGAGAGAGAGAGACCACAGTATTCTATGAAACAATTAAATAGAAAAATAAATAACTACAGGGAGACACAGACCACAATATTTAATGAAACAATTAAATAGATAGAAAAATAAAATCTTTAACACTGCAAGTTTGTACTTAGCTCAGCTAGTAATGCACCTGATTGTAGATAAGCAGCAGAAGCCAAACAACTCAGATCTTGAGCAATAACCTTTCCTGTTTGGTGTCTACTTCTCTGAAGTACAGGCTAACACAGAAGGCCTCTGGCTAATGAAGTTCACAAATGACTGCAAACTAGGAGCCATAGTCAAGTCCCGAAATGATGTGGACTACCTACAGAAGGGCCTCACTGAGCCAGATGCCTGGTGTTACAGGCATGGCCTCAAGCTCAGTGCCAAAAAGTGCATTGTCATCCCCTTTGGTGAGAACTCTGTACCCATGAACTACTACATAAATGGCAGTCATCTTAATGCCAAATGTGTGATAAGAGACCTTGGGACCCAGATTGACAGTAGTCTCTCCTTTGCTAATCACATCGCCACAGTAGTCAGGAAATCTTTCTATGTGGCACACCTCATCATAAAAAGGTTCTCATCCAGAAAAAAAAAGGTCATTGTTCCCCTCTGCTCAGCACTCATTAGACCCATTATAGAGTGCAAATCCCCCTTTTGGAATGTACATCACAAGACATCTGCAGTAGCTGGAAAGGCTACAGAAGGACATCACAAAGAGGATTACTGGCCTCAAACAGATATCCTACACTGACCGTCTCAAAAAACTCCAGCTTTACTCTGTAGCATATCACCCACTCCGAGGAAATCTCTGCCTAACATATAAAGCTATGTTAAATCCAGAGCTGTTGGACATGCTACACCTAAAGAAATCCCAATCCCTCCAAGCTGCATGCTCTAAGGACCTAAACCTTGTCACCACAATAAACAGGACATGCTGGAGACTTCCTATACTCTAAAACTAGCTACCCATCTATGTCAAGCAAAGTTCCTCATTAGCACTCTTCAAGAAAATTCTTGATGAGTGGATGGGAAATAGGAAATACACCCCGGGAATCACTTCTGTGGCTCTGCTCAACAGGGGCACAGGAAGTTAACTTTCTTGGGTGGCATAAGCCAGAGAACCTTGTTGGCTAGGATTACTTAGGCCCTTGGGCCGATAGACTAGTACCTACTTATGAACCTATGAACACAGTGCTATAGTTAAGGCTTTCATGTAGGCCTCACCCATTTTCCTGGCCTGTGAGGAGGACATTATTGAGGTGTGGGAGCTACAGCATCACGGAGGGTATGTAGAAATACTGTCCACTGTTGGGATTGATATGTTATGTCCACAGTTTTGCATGCTATGTCTGGCCATTCTTAACAAACTTTCATATTCTATAGCAGTGTTCTATTGAGCAATGTGTGCCGGGGTCAATAAGGAGACAGGGAGATATGAGTGTTATACATCCTTTTTATCTGAATGTGCATGCTGCTGCAGTTGATGCTGTTCTGTCTGCTGTGTATAAAACCAAATACACAGCAAAGGACGTGCCACACTAACTCAATAAAATAATAAATCAAAGTCTGTAGAAAAATGCACAAAACACTTAAATAAAATGAAAAATCTTCCAGTAAGTACTTTTGCCTCAAACATTAACACGAGACTTCTTCAGACTGAAAAATATTTGATAACACACCTTCTTTAAGTTAACACGAGGGTCACATGACAGAAAGCTTAATGTCTTAACCCACTTTAAATACATGATAAAATCTTCCCAATTGTTTAAACCAGAGGGATAACAGGCATTTAACCTCACTTGCCACATATATTCCAACCATCCCAATTCTTCTTCTTTAAACAACAAATCTGCATTTTTAGTAGCATCTAGCACCAATAATTTAAAATCAACTTTGCATGCTCCATTACTATAATGTTTACTTAATGCATTTTTATTGTCATTTATGGAAACAGCATGTTTGTGTTCATAAATCCTCTTATATAACTCACAGGATGCCCTACCTATATAAAATGCCAAACAAGGAACACAAAAAGCAAGGTAAATAACAAATTTTGATTTACAAGAATAAATTCTGCTTATACTAACTTTATAATTATTTATAACTACATCTGATCTCTCAGTGTTTAAAAAATTACACATATTACAATTAAAACAATTTACCATGCCTCCTATGAGTTATATAAGAGGATTTACGAACACAAACATGCTGTTTCCATAAATGACAATAGAAATGCATTAAGTAAACATTATAGTGATGGAGCATGCAAAGTTGATTTTAAATTTGTGGTGCTAGATGCTATTAAAAATGCAGATTTGTTGTTTAATGCAGAAGAAGAATTGGGATGGTTGGAATATATTTGGCAAGTGAGGTTACATGCCTGTTATCCCCCTGGTTTAAACGCCTAGGAAGATTTTATCATGTAGTTAAAGCATAAGGGGATAAAACATTAAGCCTTGTGTCATGTGATCTTTGTGCAAACTTAAAAGTGGTGTGTTATCAAATACTTTTCAGTCTAAAGAAGTCTCATGTTAATGTTTGAGATAAAAGCGTTTACTGGAAGATTTTTCATTTTATTAACGTGTTTTTCTGTGGACTTTTATTTATTATTTTATTGAGTTAGTTTGGCATGTTTTTCACTGTGTATTTGGTTTTGGACATATTTTAGATAACCATGGAGCCTCGGTCAACAGTTTTTTGTCATTATCTGCGGGTTTTACTTTGAATGACATTCCCACTGGCTCAATTGTAATTAGCCATGAGGGTAATGTAAACACTTCTTTGCCAAGATAGGGCAACATTGGAGAAGCAGTGTCCAGAAGTGAAGATGTCCTTTTGGGGTGTTTAGCTCCACCTAAAAATCCCATCAAAAATCGTGAGCCTAAAGGAGTGGAGGCAGTGTAGACAAATTATACTGATGCATTTGATCAATTGGCGAAAAGCCTGATTGAATTAAAATGTTTACAATGAGATATTTATTTTGAGAACAGTATCAGGGTGCAATAGGTACCGAAATGCTTACGTGTGGATAAGCTGCCGACTGGTAATCATATGCCCAAAGAACTGTTAGACAAATGGCTGGACCTGAATCAAAAGACAGGGCTACAATATATGGAACTGTTGCTAATGTTCAACAAAACTGGCATGGTCAAACTGAATCAGAAAATCCGTACAGCTTTCCCCATGCTTAAAGCTGCTATATCAATGGACAATTTCAAGGTAAAATTTTGCTTGATTCAAGATCAGTTGATCAAATTAAATGATATTTTACTAAAAAAGAAAACTAAGAAGTTTGAGTGTGATCTACAGGACTTTGACGGGGGTGTAGCTTCTGCCTATCAGGTAGAGATTTGCAGCAACCAAACATCTGACGTCAATATGGGAGACATGGGTGAAGAAGGAAATGCAGTAAGAAGATTGGAGTGTTTATTACACAAAACCAGAAAATTCAAACAAGTGCTCTGGTGCAAAAAAATGCAGCCTCAATTTCTTTGTCTTCCAAACATACTTCTAATGGTACTGTGTCCAACAAGACTGTTATGGATGTTAACAGAGAGCTGATCAATAGACCCTGCACAAATGAAACAATTATGTTCATAACTAATCATAATCAGCAAGGTTTTTCGACAGAAACAATGACAGCCAGTTTATGTTTACCAACGACCCTGACCTTGAGTAGCATCTTACCCTCACCAAGAATGATGACACAATATGAAGACAAAATGATCGATTTCAACAATTGGCTTAAGCATTGGTGTCATTCAAAGGGGATCCAATGCCTGTCAGCCTGGGATGACATGCTCAACAAGCCACGATGCTTCACTAGGGACGGCTTGCACCTGTCACCCCCTGGGCTTTCGGATATTGGCAAAGGCTCTTGCTACCCCCCATAGTGCCTTTTTTAGGCAAGGCTCAAAAGACAAACCCACCTCCATAGGTATCACAAGGGATAAGAAACTAAGAGTAATGCTACTCAACGCGAGAAGTCTAAACCTCAAGATGCATGCACTCGAAACTCTTCTTAGCATGGAGAACATCGATATCTGTGCAGTAACAGAAACCTGGTTCAAGGCTCCCGAGAGCACCCCAGCACTACCAGATTATACCTCATACCATGCTTTTCGGCCCCAAAACCTGGACCAAACCACAAAAGGAGGGGGAGTATCAATATTCGTCAAAGATACCCACACCTCCAGGTTGGTGGCACAGCACGAAGCATCAGAGACTATCCATGTGCAACTAACAGTGGGTAAAACTGACATCCAGTTTATAGCCTGCTACAGACCACCCTCCCAAACCCAGGAACCCCACTCGGCCTTCCTGAGAACACTGGAAAATATGAAGGTCTCTCCAAACACCATTATATTGGGCGACTTCAACTACCCAAACATAGACTGGGACCATTACTCTAGCTCCAACACCCTAGCCCAAAGGTTCCTAGAATTTATAAACTCAAATGTTATGGAACAACTTGTTACCACTCCCACAAGAGGGGAAAACATACTGGACCTGATCATCACCAACATGGGGACTCTATGCTCCAGACCAGAAGTGTATCACTCACTGGTAAGATCAGACCATAAACTAATCTCACTGGATATTCACATCCCGACCCCACCCCCTGCCCAGAAAAAAAACAGTGAAAAACTTCTCTAAAGCAAATTTTACACTCCTCAAAACCGAGGTGGAATCTTTCAAAGCTCCTGAGCCTGTGGAAAATATGGCCCAGACCGCAGAATCATTTATAAACGCATTCTATGAACACCTTCAGGAATGCATGGATCATGCAATCCCAAATAAAACCAAGACCCAATCCCCCAAAGGCAGACATCCTGTCTGGTGGACCTGAGCCATAAACAAACTATACAACAGAAGGAGGAAGCTACTACATGATAGAGCAAAATCCCAGAAAGGGAAGGCATCTCTGATCAGTATTAGCAAAAAACTACGGGCACTCATAAAATCGTCTAAGGCCAGCTTCGAGAGAAAAATTGCACAGGACACTAAGGATAATCACAAGGCTTTCTTTGGTTATGTTAGGAACCTGGGTGGGAATTCCCAGATATGCTCAGAATTAGTCCAAAATGACAAAAAATACATCGAACCCCACAGACATTGCCAACATCATAGCTGACAGGTTCAGTGCAAACTCCCCCCCCCCCGCCCACCAAAAGAGCAAATATCTATCCCAGCAGAGTGCTGCCCCCCGACATTTCAAATGTTCAGTCAAGAGCCGCCCTCTCCAAAGCAAAAAACACAGCATCAATGGGAACCACATGGTGTCCCGGGCTGCGTCCTACATGAACTCCAAGAAGAGCTAAACCCAAACATAAAACTACTGTTCAATCTCAGCCTTACTACAGGATATGTACCCAAAGAGTGGCGTACAGCAACAGTGGTCCCTCTCCACAAAGGTGGTGCCTCAACAGAGCCTGGAAACTATCGCCCCATAAGCCTGACTAGCTTGGTCTGCAAAGCTATGGAAAAGATCATCATGGGCCTCATAAATAAAGATATTGGGGACCTACAGACACTGGATCCTACCCAGTTCAGCTTTGTTAATGGCAGATCCTGCCTCTTAAACCTGGCCGATTTCTTTGAAACATTTACCAAGGCCATTGACGAGGGGAAGGTGGTCCACACAGCCTACCTGGACCTCGCAAAAGCCTTCGATACAATACCCCACTCGGGCATTATAGATAAGCTCGCCAGCTTAAATATAAAACCCTATGTCACTAGATGGGTTGCAAACTGGCTCAAAGACAGAACCCACATGGTTAGAATTGCTGGAGCCATGTCAGACTCCAAACCAGTTACAAGTGGCATCCCACAAGGCTCAGTCCTGGGACCTCTCTTGTTCGGTATATATTTCTCGGAGGTACAGGCCAACACGGAAGGACTGTTGCTGTCCAAGTTTGCAGATGACTGCAAACTGGGCACCATAATCGACTTTCCAGCCAACACAAGCATCCTCCAAAACGGCCTCATAGAAACAGACAACTGGTGCCAGAGCCATGGCCTCAAGCTAAACACCAAAAAGTGTATAGTCATCCCCTTTGGCAAAAACAAAGTGCCCACAAATTACCACATAGGTGGTAATCCATTAAGTACAGAAGAAGTAATTAGGGACCTGGGGACCCAAGTTGATAGCAATCTCTCATTTGACAACCACGTGGCCAAAGTGGTTAGAAAAACATTTTATATAGCCCACCTAATCATGAAGGGATTCACATCTAGATCAGGGTAGGTCATCCTGCCTCTTTACTCATCCATCATCAGGCCCATAATTGAGTACAATGCCCCTTTTGGGATGTACCTTACCAGACACCTGCAGCAACTGGAAAGACCCCAAAAGTACCTCACCAAGAGGAACAAAGGGCTCAAACAGATGCCATATGCTGCCCGGTTAAAGAAACTCCAGCTCTACTCAGTGGCATACAGCCTGCTCAGAGGTGATCTGTGCCTGACGTATAAAGCCATGTCCAACCCGGAATTAATAGACACGCTGCACCTCAGAAAATCCAAATCCCATCGAGCTACGTGCTTGAGAGACTTGAACCTCAGCACTGAAATAAATAGGACATGCTGGAGGGACAGATTCATAACCCAGAGGCTCCCTTCATTCTGGAATAAAATCCCAGTCCAGGTTAGGCAGAGTCCCTCATTGACTCTATTCAAGAGGAATCTTGATGAGTGGAGATCATAGGTTTAGCCCGGGTATCACTTCTGTGTCACTGTTAGATAGAGGCACAGTATACTAACCTCGAAAAAGGGCATAGCAAAATTAATTTAAATGGGTGGCGAAAGCCATACACACTCTGTCTAGGCTTATAAATACTCTAGGGCAGATAGCCTAGTATGAACCTATGAACCTATGAACAAGCAGACAATATTAATAGGACTTGGACGCATGTAACAGCAGTAAAGAAAGGCTTCAAAAAGAAGGGACAGCAAACAAGGAACTGGAAGAATGGCAATGCCCAAAGGAATTAAGTTCTGTGTGTTTTAAAATTATTAACATATCCAGTTATGTGTTATCAGCTGAATAGTATTTGGTGTTAAGTAATGGCTGGAATTTTGTACCTGCCAAGTGAGCTAATAAGATGGAAGTTATTAACAGCCTTAGGGATTATGTAAGGCAATTAAATTTTAAGTTTTTATTTAGTGGGGAAACCCAAACGGAACAAGTTTTTTTAAACCTAGTAGTTTTAAACCCCCATTAAAGAAAGAGCTTCAAAATGTTTTTGAATGTGTGAGAATTGCAGGTGATTGATTTATTGGAAAATCAACCTGTTTATAAGTATTAACAATATGACTAAACAAGAAAATGAAATATTGTATAATTTGATTAATAACAATTGTATTTTAATATTCAAAGCTGACAAAGGGGGTGCATTCATTATTTTAGATAGAACAGCATATAATGTGAAAATGATAGATTTATTGTCTGAGGAGAAATTTTATAAAATGATTACATTCATAGACATTAAGAAGGCATTTTCTTTTATTAATTCTTTAACTAAAGAATGGTTTTGTAGCAACTGAATTACTGAAGCCACTAGAAGGTACTTTCTGATTGAAAATCCTAAAATGAGTCAGATTTTTGGAATACCCAAAGTCTATAAGGATGTGAACAATCCTCCTTTATGACCTATTGCGTCCAGTGTTAAAAGCAAAATGGAAAGCATGGCTATTTATGTGGACAAACATCTTCAAAACATTGTAATTAATCATAAAACTTATATGAGACACTTTTGATTTCATTAACATAGTAAAAAATATTGACATCTTAGAAAGTGACTTATTGGTAACATTAGACATAAAATCCCTCTACACAGTAATTCCTAACACTGAAGATATGGAAATGGTAAGGTTGGGAACTATTAAAATCCAAGATGTCTTCTCTAAATACCATTAGTTTATTAATGGAAGTATTGGATGTAATTTTAAGTTATAATTTTTTTCAAATTGAATGGAAATTTTTACCCTCAGATGAATGAAGTTGCAATGGGGGCAGCAATGGCCCTCAGTTCTGCAAATTTGTTCATGCATGGATTGGAGACAATCCATATCTTACAAAGCAAGTTTATGGATAATGATGTTACATTCTACAATTTTATTGAGGATGTTTTCTTAGTGTGGAGGGGCAGTGAGCAATCTTTAAAAAAAATTTAATTCATATAAATAGTGTTTCTTCATATTTAAAATTTTCTTGCCAATATAATGTCACTTGTATTAACATTTTGGATGTAAAGGTTTTTAAGGACAATGGAAAATTTGTCACTAAGATTTATAAGAAGGAAGTTCAAAATAATGCATACTTACATTTTAATAGTATGCATCCCAAAAAGGTTAAAGGAAATATAGTCAAGGTCCAACTTCTAAGAATTAGTAACTTGACTGTAAGAGACAAAGATTTTCAGAATGAGAGACTCGCTTTTTGTGATTAATTAATAGGGATTATCCAAGGGACTTGGTTTTAAATTCCTTTACTCAAGTCAGCTCATATAGAAAGGAAATGAATCAAGATGTCAAAAATATTCCAATTAGAAATTACAAAGATAAGGTGATCAGGATGGCTGTTGTTAATAGTGTTGATTCTGGAGCCATCAAAATATTATAAAAACTATTGGAAGATTATTGGGGTAAACGGTGAAATTTTAAATGTTATTGGTGAACGTCCTGCGTACTACACACAGTGAAGGGCAAAAAGTTTTAAGAATTATTTTCAGGCCAAACTAAATATTCCTAAGACTCAAAGTTAAAAAAGAGGCATGGTAAAGTGTTTTAATTGTAATATGTTAATGTTTTATACACTGAGCATTCAAATATGGTTATAAATAATTGTAAAGTTAGTATAAACGGTATTTATTCTTGTAAATCAAAATTTGTTGTTTACCTTGCTTTTTGTGTTTCTTGTTTACCATTTTATATAGGTAGGACATCCCATGAGTTATATAAGAGGATTTACAAACACAAACATGCTGTTTCCATAAATGATAATAGAAATGCATTAAGCAAACATTATAGTAATGGAGCATGTCAAGCTGATTTTAAATTTGTTGTGCTAGATGCTATTAAAAATGCAGATTTGTTGTTTGATGCAGAAGAAGAAATGAGATTGCTGGAATATATGTGACAAGTGAGATTAAATGCCTTTTATCCCCCTGGTTTAAACAACTGGGGAGATTTTATCATGCATTTAAAGTGTTAGAGGTTGAAACATTAAGTCTAGTGTCATGTGACCCTTGTGTTAACTTAAGAGTGGTGTGTTATCAAATAATTCTCAGTCTGAAGAAGTCTCATGTTAATGTTTGAGAAGAAAGTGGTTATTGGAAGACTTTTCATTTTATTAAATTGTTTTGTGTGTTTTCTATAGAGTTTGATTTATTATTACAATCGGCTGGGTATGTTTGTAGGGAGAGATTGTGACACGTCCCTTTCACATGAGCACCCCCCAACCCTTGATGTATGGGTGTTGCGTGGATACTCTGTTCTAGGTGTTTGGGAGGTATGTTAGGTCTGTAACAGGTAGCTGGATATATTGCTTCATGTGTAACAGGCTGCAGCTGCTGCATTCTGGCCAGGAGTCAGACTAGGGATTGTGAAGACATAGGGAGACAGCAAGCTGTTACTGTCAGTGATGGAGTGGTGTCAGCTGTTGTGTCACAGCATGGCCTGGTTGAGGATACACATAACAGTCCAGCTGAAGCATATGGCTCTGGTACATATGTTACGTAATAGTGCCATGCAGAGATTGTTAGGGGTTGGGAGGGTGGCCGAATGGTTAAGATGTTTGCCTTACAAACACAAGGTGCAAGGTTTGAGTCTCACAAGGGATAATTGGCTAGGCTTAAAATGGCTTGCAAGGGCAGTTAGCTTAGTACTAATCTATGAACCTATGATATTTAGAACACATATTCATAATTTTGAAATATGTCCCACGCTGCAGGCATTTAACATGCTACTGTGGGTGGCAGTGACTGCAGTGAGAGCAACCTATTTTGCTGGACACTGCATGGCTCAGTTATTCCTGTGTTGTATTGCCATGCATGTAGTTGTTGTGCCACAAACTGGGCTGTGGGCAGGACTGTTGGTCTCCAGATGTGACACATGCTAGGAATGTATATAATATGTTATTAAAATATATAATATATTAATAATAATGTATATATATATATATATATATATATATATATATATATATATATATATATATATCATAATAATATATTATCATATTCATATGATATATTACTAATAATATATTACATTATGGCAGATGTATTTGTAAGACATATGTGCATACATACAGTGTGTTATCCATGATTGGCATGGACACTTGTGTTCAGATGGGTATGATGTGTGACACTGAGCTGTCTGTCATGGTTTGTAACCCCAATCTGCACTGTATTTCCAGTATGTCAGCACACAGAATAGGTTTTATGACAACCGTGACATAGGTAGGGGGCACGGCTGTCTTCATTTAGCAACAGTCTGTGCAGTTGTCAGCTCTCCCTAATATTGTAGGTCTCCTGACATCCAGCAGCATTTGTTTGTCTATGTACTGGTTTGTTGTTTGCATCAGAGGCCCAAGGTACACTGTGATTTGTCCCAGTACATATAGGAGTAGTGTGACACTGGCAATCAGGATATGTTTGTAAAAATTCTACTTTTTCTCCAGATCTCATTTGGCCTACTGGATTAATGCACTGTGTTGTAGGTCACAAGGTCCTAGATGCAGTACTTGGCAGTGGTGCCTTTTCCCCTAATGTTACAGCACTGTACTGCATGATATATTTAGACAAAATGCATTAATTTCCCAGATCTGAGTTGTAGTTGTGTGTTTCTCTGGCTGTAGTTCAGAAGGTACTGGGTTCAATACTTGGCAGTGGTGTCTTTTTTTTTCTTTAATGTTACATGACTGTACTGCCTGATATATTTACAAAAGCAGTACTAATGTCTTAGAGTTGATTTGGCCTAGTGGTGCATTGCTCTGTCTCTAGTGCACACGGTCCTGAGTTCAATACTTGGCAATGTGTTTTTTCTTCCCTAATGTTACATTACTGTACTGTATAATATATTTACAAAAGCAGTGCTAACTCCACAGAGCTGATTTGTCTTACTTGTGCATTGTTCTGACTCTTGTGCATGGCGTCCTAGGTTCAAGACTTGATAGGTCTGGTTATTTTATTGCTGGGCAGAACACTGTTTGATTCAGATAGATTGATTAAAGCAGTTTTAGGCAGTTTTAAGTGTGTTTGCATGGGTTTGCACTACGTGACACAACAATATGCCAAGTGGTGCTTAGTCCCACTTAAAATTGTGTTATTTCCAAAAAAAGAAAAGAAAAAAGGGATTATAAAAAAAAGTGGTGAAATGGGAGCAAGCAGGGGGAAAACGTTATGAAAGGCAGACAGGCATGTGCAGGATGGGTTTAGGAAAGGACCATAGCTCTCCATTTCTTGTGCAGTAACAGCTGTGCATGATGTGGAAAATTTGGAATTTAGAGCCTCACATCCCAGAGGGAGGCATGCAGGTGACAAAAATGTGTTGATTAATTCATGGGGAAACTGATTAATGTCAGTGTACATGGGTGAGAAATGGAGAGCTATGTATGGTATAATTTGTTTTTTTGGGACAGTTGCCCTTTTTTTAAGTGAGAGTGGGATGTTGGGGAAGGGTTGTAGGTACATATGGTGAGGTAAGTTGGGTAGGAGAGGGTGCATTTGCAGACAGACAAGACAGCAGACAGGGGTGTTGTATGACACATGAGGGGGTAAACACCATAGATGGTGAGGGTGGTTGGGAATCAGAGGACCAAGTGACAACAGATGGAAACAGTGGAACTGAGGTTCCCACCCCTTGACAGTTACCACTGCCCCTTCATGGTCCAGACGGTGGCTGTACTAAGGTCTGAGTAGTGGGGCCCGTCTGCCCCTTCAGGTGCAACAGTATTCCCTCTGTCTGATGCAGGGGGTCATCCAAATTCTGTCCTGACCCTGCGCACCATACCTCAGAACTGGTGTTTGGTGACAGGGTCCCCTCTGTGCCCACACCCAGGGGGACAGGACCCGTCCCCTGAAGTAGTTCCACCTGAGGGTGGTATAGGACAAGTGGAAGAGGCAGCACAAGGTTGGGTCCCAGATGTGCTGGGAACCAATGCCGTGGCCAGATGAGGCAGGACAGACAGATCTGTTGGGATTGCTCTACCCAGACTTTCTGATTATGTGGCAGTTTACTGTTTAACAATGTGGGTTGAGGTCAGTAAGGGGGCAGAGAGATGTGAGTGTCATATGTCATTTGCATAAGAATGTGCATGCTGCTGCACTATCTGCTGGTCTATCAGCTGTGTATGTTTGTAGGGGAAGAATGTGACACATGTTCCTGTCACTTGACAATCCCTCCACCCCCTTTATCTATGGGTGTTATGTGGATCCTCTGATCTAGGTGATTGGGAGGAATTGTAGGTCTCTAGCAGGTAGCTGAACATACTGCCACATATGTAGCAGGTTGCAGCTGCTGCATTCTGCCCAGGAGTCATACCAGTGATTGTAAACACACTGGGACACAGCAATCTGTATATATCAGTGAGGGAGCAGTGTCAGCTTTGTTGTCACATCATAGCCAGGGTGAGGGTACCCATAACAGTCCTGGTGAGGCATGTGTCTCAGATACATATGTTATGTAATACTGCCATCCAGAAAGTGGTAGGTGACATTTAGGATGGCTTTACATATTTGTGAAGTATGTCCCAACTCACAGGCCTCTGACGTGCTATGAATGGCAGTGACTGCAGTAGCAGCAACTAGTTCTGCTTAAAATTGCAGGGCTCACTCAGTTATTTGTTATATTGACAAGCATGCACTTGATGTAGAATGGACTGTAATGGAAGCCAGGACTGTGGTGGCAAAATGTAAATCATGATAGCAATGTAATAGTTTAAGCTGTTGAGTCAGTAATATTCAAGTGTATTTGCAAGACATATGTGCATGCATACAGTCTGTTACACAGGATTCGGATGAACATGTGTGTTCCGATGGGTATATGGTGTGACACTGAAATGTGTGTCATGATTTGTACTAACTTGCCAGTTCTTCAGCACATAGAATATGTTTTGTGATGACCGTGCGAAACGTAGGTGGCATAACTGTGGAAATTCTGCAACAGACTGTGCAGTTGTCAGCTCTATTTGATATCCTAGGCCTCAAGTACATCCATCAACATTTATTTGGCTGTGTACTGGTTTGGTGTGTGTATCACAGTCCCAAGTACACTGTCTTGTTTACCATTATATGTACAAGCAGTTTGTCACTGGCAATCAGGATATGTTTATGAAAACATATTATACTACAGAGTGGAATGACCTAATGGGCTAATGCACTATGCTGTAGTTGACAGGGTCATGGGTTCACAACCTGGTAGGGGTGATTCTTTTGCTGATATGCCTAACAGTTTCAGAAACACAGAAGGTGATTAAGGCAGTTTTAAGCAGGTATGAGCAATGGTTAGCTGCGCTTAAACCCACGCTAATTCAAAAAAAAAAAAAAGAAAAAAAGGGGTGATAGGAAAGTGGTGAAATGGGGGCAAGCAGGGGGCAAAACAATGTGAAAAGCAGGCAGGGATGTGCAGGATGTGTGTAGGAAAGGACCATAGCTCTCCATTTCTTGTACAGCAACAGATATGCAGGTTGTAGATAATTTGGAATTTGGAGCCTCACATCCCAGAGAGAGAGGTGTGGGTGACATAACTGTGTTGATTAATTGCTGTAATGATTGATTGTGGACAGTGTACATGGGGCAAAATGGAGAGCTATGTATGGGGTGATTTTTTTTTGTGGACAGATGCCCATTTTTTTTCTAAGGTGAGAGTGGATAATTGGGGAAGGATTATAGGTTCATGTGACGAGGTAAGTTGGGTAGGAAACATTGCATTTGTAGACAGACAAGCTAGACAAGACAGCAGACATGGTCAGTGTATGACACATGAGGGGGTAAAAACCTTGGATGGGGAGGGTATTGTGGAATTGGAGAGCCATGTGCCCTCAGATGGCAGCAGTGAGACTGAGCTTTCCACCCATGGGCAGTCAACACTGCTCCTTCACTGCCCTGAAGGTGGCTGTGCTGGGTGCTGGGATCAGGGGCCAGTCTGTCCCTCCAGGTTGGCCAGTCTGCCCTCAATCCAGCGTAAGTGATTGACAAGCCCATGATGCACAATCTTGCACACCTTCCCTGGTTGCTGTCACCGGGTGACAACTCCCTCTCCATGCCTGCTCCCGAGGGGGGCCCATCCCCTGAGGCAGTTCCACCCATAGGTGGTGCAGTACAGGCAGAAGCTCAGCACCAGGCTGGGTCCCAGATGTGCTGGGTCCCGGTGCCATGGCTGGTTGAGTTAGGGTAGGTGGATCCACAGGAACTGGCCTACCCAGTCGAGCTATGACGTTGAAGTTTTTTTTTAAAGTGTATAGGTTAATAATGAACAGAACATTTAAACATTAGTTATAACAGCATTCCAGGTTGTTGCAAATAACCCAGTAATATAACATTGCATAACATGTGAAACATAACAATAAGTGGGATAACAGCCAGTATTGTAACAGCATGCCAGTAACAGTTACAGCAAAAGGCCAACAAAATAGATGATTCAACAAGGTATGTTTTTATACAGTCATTATAATATATAACAATAATAAAATACAATGCCCAACATAATGTTTTGGGAACAACATATGTTAAAAGTACACCATACCTGATGTATGACAATAATAATTTATGTTGCAAATAAGGGAATGGGGTGAGAGAAAGACATTTCATTACTACCAGTATAGGCTATATTGTTTGCAACAGTACTCTTATATACTGTACAGGTCTGCCTTTAATTTATTTATGCAAGTGCCCTATAGTTTTTGTAGCACCTACTTACCTCTCAAACTATCCACATGAGCCAGTATGGGCCAAGCTGTAACACCAACAGGTACACAACTACAGGGGACTATTACATGTCAGGGAGACATATATGACTACTATGGTGTACTGTGAACTGATGTAGTGTGACTGTGCTATTGAGATAAATCAAGTGGATGTTAAATCCATGTCCAAGAGATATGGCAACAGTGATCACAGTCCATGACAGTGTGACACTTGAGAGACATGTATCATGCACAGTAAAGAGAGTTTGAACACAAAAATCAGTTGCCCATTCAAAAAGATACTACAGCCATTTGTTTACCTGTAATTTCTGTGGTGAGAATATCTTTTAACAATGCATAAGTTTTCCTGTAAATATTTGGTAGTATATGACCCTGGATTCATACCATGGTCTGTGTGTGACAAAATGTATATAACACCTACTGTTTTTCAAATTGAGCTACTGAGCCACTGTTGAATATTGACTGACTGATGTGTGCCTAGAGCTTGCATCATTACAAACTATGACCTGTTAATAGAGGTAAGGTGTTATATAAGACTGCAGTGACACTTGAGCACACATGCCTAAGAGTCATGTATGGCACAGATAGTGGATGAACTACGCATTAATGCATGGAATGCAGGTGTAGACAATTCACTCCTAGTGGGTGGAGATATGTGTGATCTGTACAAACTATACCAGAGTGGTGGGTTGGCTATCTGACCCATATATAGGTGCAGATGGTATATTTGCAGTCTACAGCTATTATAGTTTCATACTTACCTGCAGCAGCATACCTAAGATCAGGAATGCATATAGCTGAAATACAATGGTTAACACCCACAATCCTGAGATACACAATATACATCTGGCTCATAGTTTCATAGGTTGGTACTAGGCTATTGGCCCTAGGGCCTATACAAGCCTAGCCATAAAAATTCCCTGGCAATTTCTTCCCACAGTATTTACTTCCCTGGACCTCTGTCTAGTAGGGTAACTGACGTGATCCCCGGAGAGAATTTCCTATCTTCCATCCAATCATCAAGGTTCCTTTTGAAGAGGGCCAAAGAGGCGCTCTGCTTGACATGTATGGGAAGTCTATTCCAGAGTCTGGGGAGTCTCTGGGTCAGAAACCTATCCTTCCAGCATGTTTTGTTCATTGTGATAACAAGATTTAGATCCCTGGAGTGTGTTTGTCTGAGAGATTGGGATTTCTTTAAGTATAGCATGTCCAACAGCTCTAGGTTTGACATGGCCTTGTATGTTAAGCAGAGATTGCCTCTGAGTAGAGAATATATGGCAGGGTATGGGTGGAGTTTTTTTAGACGGTCCGCATAGGGCATCTGATTTTGGCCTGTGATTCCTTTAGTGAGGTATTTTTGTGGCCTTTCTAGTTGTTGCAGATGTCTTGAGAGGTACATACCAAATGGGGCATTGTATTCAATAATGGGTCTAATGAGGTATGAGTACAGTGGGACAATGACCACCTTTTTTCTGAATGAAAAGCCCTTAGTGATGAGGTGTGCCACATAGAAGGATTTCCTGGCTGTTGTGGCGATGTGGTTATCGAAGGCAAGACCACTGTCCACCTGTGTCCCTAAGTCTCTTATCACACTTTCAGTGTTTAGTGTACTGCCACCTATGTGGGAATTCATGGGTACATGTTTTTTTCCCCAAAGGGGATAACTATACATTTCTTAACATTGAGCTTGAGCCCATGGCTCTGTCACCAAGCATCTGTTTCTGTAAGGCCCTTTCGTAGAATATCCACATCATTTGGGGATTCAATAATGGCTCCCTGTTTGCAGTCATCTGCAAACTTTGTTAGCCAGAGTCCCTTAGTGTTGGCCTGTACTTCAGAGAAGTAGATGCCAAATAAGAGTGGTCCCAGGACTGAACCCTGAGGTACTCCACTTGTCACTTAACTGGAGCTGGATTTGGAGTCAGCTACTTTTACAGTGTGGGTTCTGTCAGTAAGCAAGTTGGTAACTCATCAAGTGACATAGGGATTAATGCCCAGCTTAGTAAGTTTATCTATGATTCTAGAGTGAGGGATGGTGTCGAAGGCCTTGGCAAGGTCCAGATAGGCTGTGTGGACCACCTTACCCTTGTCCACTGCTCTGGAGCCTGATTTGAAGAAGTCTATCGGGTTCAGGAGACAAGATCGGCCCTTCATGAACCCAAACTGCATGGAGTCCAGTGTTTGAAGGTTGTCAAAGTCTTTGTTTATAAGTTCCATGATAATACGTTCCATGGCCTTGCAGATCAGGCTCGTCAGACTGATGGGGCAGTAGTTCCCAGGATCCAAGGTGCATCCCCCTTGTGGAGTGGGATAACTGTAGCCATGCACCACTCAATGGGCACGAAGCCTGAGGTGAGGCTATGATTAAACATGACACTTAGGTGAGGTGCCAGTTCATTTTGTAGTTCATGTAGTACAAAGCCCGGGATGTCATCTGGTCAAATGGATGCTGTATTCTTAGCTTTGGAGAGTGTGTTTTTTACCTTTGTGGCCGTTATTTCCAGAATTTCGCAATATTTCAGTATTGAGATGTTCCTTTTAGGGGGTGAGATGGGGGTGACATTTGCACTGAATTGATCTGCCAGAATATTGGCAATATCCTTGGGATCAATATATTTAATGCCATTCTGTTGTAGCTCAGAGTAAATTTGAGCATTGCCATTTAGATTCTTGACAAAGCTATAGAATGCCTTGTGGCTGTCTTTGGAATCTTTGGCAATTTTATTTTTGTAACTAGCTTTGAAGGATTTTATGAGGGATCTCAGCTTCTTACTGAGGCTGGTAAGGGAGTTTTTTGCATCCTCTGATTTTCCTGATTTCTGCAACAGTTTCTTCCTTTTGTTATAAAGTTTGTTTATGGCAAGGGACCACCAGATTGGCTTCCATTTCTTTGAAGGAGATCATCTTGGTTCTATTGGTGATGGCATGATTCATGCACGCATGAATGTGCTCATATAATGACTTAGTGTAGGATTCAGCAGTCGAACTTTCAGTTCCTGTCTGCATGGGTGTCATAAAATTTGTCACTTCAGACTTGAGTAGCATGAAGTTGGCTTTGGAGAAATTTTTTACGGAGGTTTCCTTACTGGGGGGTGGGGGTGGGATGTGGATGTCAAGGGTGATTAGCTTATGGTCAGACCTGACCAACGAGTGGGTGACCATAGGTGTGGAGCATCGATTTCCCATGCTGGTAATGACCAGGTCTAGGATATTGGAACCCATGGTGGCACTAAGGATTAGTTGATCCAGGACATTGGAATATATGTATTACAAGAACCATTGGGCAAAGGTGCTGGTACATGAGTAGTTTTCCCAGTTAATGGCAGGATAGTTGTAATCACCCAGTATTATGGTGTTTGGCTGTATCTTAATGTTTTCCAGTATGTTTAGAAAGGTGTCGTGAGAATCTTGGGGCATGGTGGGGTATGTGTAGCAAGTTACAATTTGGATTGCAGTCTTACCTAGTGTTAGTTGCACCTAGAGAATTTAAGACGCATTGTGTTGGACAACTAGCCTAGTGTTGTGAGTATTCTTGGTGAATATGGGCACTCCTCCACCTTTAGTTTTTTGGTACTGGTTTGGTGGCTGAAAAGTGTGGTATGAGTTGTAGCCTGGTATTGCAGGGGTGCTTTCAGCAGCCATGAACCAGCTCTCAGTTACTGCACAGATATCGATGTTCTTCATTTTTAGGAGTGCCTTGAGAGAGTGCATTTTGAGGTTTACACTTCTAGCATTGATTAGCATTACCTTCAGATTTTGCATGCTTGTACCTGTTATGGTGGTGGTTTTGTCCTTTGAACTTTTCCTAAAAAAGGCACTATGGGGTGGCAAGAGCCTTAGCCAGTAACCTGAATTCCATCGGCGACAGGTGCAGACCACCTCTGGCAAAGCATCATGGTTTGTCGATCATGCCATCCCAGGCAGACAGATAGTGGATCCCCTTTGAATGACACCAGAAGCTTAGCCAATTGTTGAAGTCAATCATTTTGTCCTTATACTGTGGTATCATTCTGGGTGGAGGCAGGATGCTACTCAGGGCTAGGGTCATACCTGCCTGGGCCACATGATCTGAGAGCTCTTCCATGTCTCTTTTCATGTAGTCCAGGGAGGTACGTCTCAAGTCATTCACTCCAACATGGACAATTGCAGAGTCATATTTGTGCTTATTGTGGAGTGACTTGAGTGCATGCATTATGTGGCAGATCCTGGCACCCGACAGGCAGCTGACTGTAATTTTCTCTTTGTTCATCCTGGTGAGTGGGACATCAGTGTGCCTGACTATAGTGTCACCTATGACTAAAGGGCTGGGTACGTTGTCTTGCCTTAGGAGCTATTGGGTGGCACTCTGGTGTTGTGAGCTATGTGACACTTTGGTTGTGATTGGTGTTTGCGTTTCAGCTTTGGAGGTCCTTGTTGCTTGGGCAGGTTAATTTTAAGGGCCTCCACATATGTGGGTTTAGTGTTGCTATGTGTGAGTATTGGTGGTGTGGGTTTAGAAGGGCTATGTGTTGCTTGATGTGTAGCATTGGTGTTAACTTTCTCCTCTTGACTGTCTAGCACAATCTTGGGAGGAGAGATCTTTGCTTCCAGTTTGGCTATGTAAGTGCATCTCTTGTAGGTTGTAGTGTTGGGTGGTAGGAGGAGAGGGTTTTCTGTGTACATGAGGCAATTGCTGCATTGCCACAGTATGCCCAAATTTACCAGGTGGACAGGAGAAATCACCGGAAGCTGACCCTTGGACATCCCTGGTATTGTGGGTTTTATTTTTTTTTGTAAAATACAAGAGCTGTTTTCCCTTACCTTCGCAAGGTACTTTGCAGTTATAGGCTGTTTAGTGTCTACTATTAATTATTTCTTATTAGCAAGGAGAGTTGAGTGTTTGTATCAGTTTAAGTCTTCCTGGTGCTTTCCAGCAGGTTTTAAAGCAAATGCAAGTCACAAGGATGCTTAAAGATAAGATAAAAAAATGGTTTATCCTAAACACTGCAGTGTGCACTAGAGGAGTTAAATGTGAAAGTAGGTAATTTAAGTTTTACCTGTCTAAAAAGTTAAGTTTTAGTGGAGAGTCACTATTTTTAAAACCACAAGATAGAGTGAAAGGGGGTGGTCACTTTTGTATTCTGGTACTATGGAATACAGTAGGATGGCCAATAAATGTAAATAGTTGAAGGGGAGTGATTTCACAAAATGATAATTTTGTGCTTACTCACACAAGCCAGTAAAAAGAGAGATTCAATGAGATATATGGTCAAAGTAACATAAGGGGAAGGCAACTAGAAAGACAGTGGTGTTTAAGAACACTACAGTAACCGGGTGGTAGGGTGGGGAAAAATGTTTGCCTGACTCACAAGAGACAGAGCTGTGGTCTCTTTTCAAGTTTTAAGATGCAGTTCAAAGCAGAATACAAGCAAAACACAAGGTAAATAAAACAAATCACAGTATACAAAATAGAAAAAGCAATAAAGCAATACAACAAATAAAAAACAAACTAACCTTTCCCTCACAGCAAAGTGTAGCAGTGTCTGGGTGAGCCTTTCTAGAAAAGCTCTGAAATGCTGTATTTTACCCCTTAAATAGAAGGTTTAGTTCCTAGCTCCACCCCTCAGTTCACAGATGATTAAACTTAACTGACCTGTTCTATTGACCTGTACTAATTTCTGTCTGACTCACAAGAGACAGAGCTGTGGTCTCTTTTCAAGTTTTACTATGCAGTTCAAAGCAGAATACAAGTAAAACACAAAGTAAATAAAGCACATGACAGTATTCAAAATAGAAAAAGACAATAAAGTAATACAACAAATAAAAATAGGATGGTGCAGTGGTGCAGCGGTAGCATTGTCGCCTCACAGCAAGAGGTTCTCTGGTTCGATTCTGGGCTGGTGTGCCTTCTGTGTGGAGTCTGCATGTCCTCCCTGCATTCATGTGGGTTTCCTTTGGGTGCTCCTGTTTCCTCCCTCATTACAAAGATATGCATCTGGAGCCTTTCACCCCAGGCCACCGCTGAAAATTGGCTTCATTCCAAGTCGGACTTTCCTGGTTAACAAATGTTAAATAAATAAGTAAACTAACCTTTCCCTCACAGCAAAGTGTTGCAGAGTCTGGGTGTGCCTTTTTAGTAAAGCTCTGAAATGTTATATTTTTCCCCTTAAATAGAAGGTTTAGTTCCTAGCTCCACCCCCTCAGTTCACAGGTGATTAACCTTAACTGGCCTGTTCTGTTGACCTGTACTAATTTCTGCCTGACTCACAAGAGACAGAGCTGTGGTCTCTTTTTAAGTTCTAATATGCAGTTAAAAGCAAAATACAAGTCAAACACAAGGTAAACAAATCACAGTATTCAGAATAGAAAAAGGCAATAAAGTAATACAACAAATAAAAAGCAAACTAACCTTTCCCTCACAGCAAAGTGTAGCAGAGTCTGGGTGAGCCTTTCTAAGATACAGATCTTAGTGCAGAACAAATATAATAATGCATTATATCTTGTAGTACAGCTCCACGGCTACAGTTTAGCAGAACACTCTTTATTAGCTAACCTTCAGTCATTTAGCGGTATTATTCCCGCTTTTACTTCACAGCAGTTGTAATACTGAGCAGCCCAAAATATAAACATATTGAACATGACAGCTTTATTATGGGTGACATCATGCAGTGATTGATATATATCTACAGTCTACGAGAAACACACCATTATATGTATTTGTCTATAATACATGCAGATTAGTTATTAGTAAAACAATGCTAACAATACATACAACTTTAGGGGCATTGTCATCCCAGGCATCTTGGATCCAAGTGGCCAAGAGATCCTTTTTCCTATATTTTAAGTCATCATAATGGTGATGCCCCTGCTCACCTGTATGGGGAATACCAGCTGCACTGGTGAGATTGTGTGTCAGTTGGTCCCAGGGCTCCAATTTGTATTTCAACCCTTGATACTGGCATGCAACAGCTGGATGTCATGGTCTTTCACAAGGAATCTAATCATGACCCTGGACTGCAGAATGCCCCACCACTGTTCCCAGAAGCACACACCATCTCCAACTGTATGGGTCAAACTTCAACAGGTTCTGGCTGTATTCCATCCTGTTCAACTTAAATAAGGCTGTTTTCCTGCCCTTTGCCGTCATTGGACCATTTTTAAAAATACAGTGCATCGCTTAGCACAGCGCAATCCCACTGAGCTCAACTGAGCAGTGCTTAAACTGACAATGTTTAGCAATGCTTAACAGTGTGCAAACCAACTTAGCTAAGCTGAGCACTGCTCAAACGGGAATTGCTTAGCAGTCCTTCACACCGCTTAACAATGCGCAACCAGCTAAGCACTACTGAAACATTCCTTTTTAAGCAGTGCTTGGCTAGGCTTAGCTGTGCTTAGCAGAGCTTATCTGGGTGCAGCAATGTAGGATTTCATTATACATTTCATAACTTTTCATAACTGTGTAATTGCAAAATAAATGCTTCATAAAATGTCTATGCATACAATATTCCATCAGGGGTTTAAAATACATCTCTTACATGCATTTGCAGCATACATGATTAATAACCTGCCTGTGGATTCGTACAAAATTAAATCATAGCTTAATAGTACATCTCATAAATGTGTATTTGCAATATAATATTAATAGCCTGTCTGTGTAATCACATAATTATTTCACTGGGATTTAAAATAACTCTCAGAATGCGTATTTACAAAATAACCAGTCTGTATACTCAAACCCTGCACCTACTACACATGAGGCTGTCATTATAACCATTCAGCTACATAGGTTCATAGGTTCATAGGTTCATACTAGGCTATCTGCCCTAGGGTATTTATAAGCCTAGCCAGAATGTGTTTGGCTTTCGCCACCCATTTTAAATTTATTTTGCTATGCCCTTTTACGAGGTTAGTATACTGTGCCTCTGTCTAACAGTGACACAGAAGTGATACCCGGGGTAAACCTATGATCTCCCATCCACTCATTAAGATTCCTCTTGAAAAGAGTCAATGAGGGACTCTGCCTAACCTGGACTGGGATTTTATTCCAGAGTGAAGGGAGCCTCTGGGTTATGAATCTGTCCCTCCAGCATGTCCTATTTATTTCAGTGTTGAGGTTCAAGTCTCTCGAGCGTGTAGCTTGATGGGATTTAGATTTTCTGAGGTGCAGCATGTCCATTAATTCCGGGTTGGACATGGCTTTATACGTCAGGTACAGATCGCCTCTGAACAGGCGGTATGCCACTGAGTAGAGCTGGAGTTTCTTTAACCTGGCAGCATATGGCATCTGTTTGAGCCCTTTGATCCTCTTGGTGAGGTACTTTTGGGGTCTTTTCAGTTGCTGCAGGTGTCTGGTAAGGTACATCCCAAAAGGGGCATTGTACTCAATTATGGGCCTGATGAGGCATGAGTAAAGAGGCACGATGACCTCCCCTGATCTAGATGTGAATCCCTTCATGATTAGGTGAGCTATATAAAATGCTTTTCTAACCACTTTGGCCACGTGGTTGTCAAATGAGAGATTGCTATCAACTTGGGTGCCCAGGTCCCTAATTACTTCTTCTGTACTTAATGGATTACCACCTATGTGGTAATTTCTGGGCACTTTGTTTTTGCCAAAGGGGATGACTATACACTTTTTGGCATTTAGCTTGAGGCCATGGCTCTGGCACCAGTTGTCTGTTTCTATGAGGCCCTTTTAGAGGATGCTTGTGTTGGCTGGAGAGTCGATTATGGCGCCCAGTTTGCAGTCATCTGCGAACTTGGTCAGCCACAGTCCTTCCGTGTTGGCCTGTACCTCTGAGAAATATATACCGAACAAGAGAGGTCCCAGGACTGAGCCTTGTGGGACACCACTTGTAACTGGTTTGGAGTCTGACATGGCTCCAGCAATTTTAACCATGTGGGTTCTGTCCTTGAGCTAGTTTGCAATCCATCTAGGGACATAGGGGTTTATATTTAAGCTGGTGAGCTTATCTATAATGCCCGAGTGGGGTATTGTATCGAAGGCTTTTGCGAGGTCCAGGAAGGCTGTGTGGACCACCTTCCCCTCGTCAATCGCCTTGGTGACTGTTTCAAAGAAATTAACCAGGTTTAAGAGGCAGGATCTGCCCTTAACAAAGCCGAACTGGGTAGGATCCAGTGTCTGTAGGTCCCCAATATCTTTATTTAAGAGGTCCATGATGATCCTTTCCATAGCTTTGCAGACCAAGCTAGTCAGGCTTATGGGGTGATAGTTTCCAGGATCCGTTGAGGCACCACCTTTATGGAGAGGGACCACTGTTGCTGTACGCCACGCTTTGGGCACATATCCTGTAGTAAGGCTGAGATTGAACAGTAGTTTTATGTTTGGGTTTAGCTATTCTTGGAGTTCATGTTGGATGCAGCCCGGGAAACCATCTGGTCCCATTGATGCTGTGTTTTTTGCTTTGGAGAGGGTGGCTCTTACCTGAGCATCTGAGTTGTCAGGGGGGCAGCACTCTGCTGGGATAGATATTTGCCCTTTTGGTGGGGGGGGGAGTTTGCGCTGAACCTGTCAGCTAGGATGTTGGTAATGTCTGTGGGTTCCGTGTATTTTTTGTCATTTTGGACTAATTCTGAGCATATCTGGTAATTACCACCCAGGTTCCTAACATAACTAAAGAAAGCCTTGTGATTATCCTTAGTGTCCTGTGCAATTTTTCTCTTGAAGCTGGCCTTAGACAATTTTATGAGTGCCCGTAGTTTTTTGCTAATACTGATCAGTGATGTCTTCCCTTTTTGGGATTTTGCTCTATCATTTAGTAGCTTCCTCCTTCTATTGTATAGTTTTTTTATGGCTGGGGTCCACCAGACAGGACGTCTGCCTTTGGAGGATTGGGTCTTGGTTTTATTTGGGATCGCATGATCCATGCATTCCTGAAGGTGTTCATAGAATTCGTTTATAAAGGATTCTGTGGTCTGGGCCGTATTTTCCACAGGCCCGGGGGCTTTGAAGGATTCCACCTCGGTTTTGAGGAGTGTGAAATTTGCTTTAGAGAAGTTTTTCACTGTGGATTTCTGAGCAGGGGGTGGGGTTGGGATGTGAATATCCAGTGAGATTAGTTTATGGTCTGATCTTACCAGTGAGGGATACACTTCTGGTCTGGAGCATAGAGTCCCCATGTTGGTGATGATCAGGTCCAGTATGTTTTCCCCTCTTGTGGGAGTGGTAACAAGTTGTTCCATAGCATTTGAGTTTACAAATTCTTAGAACCTTTGGGCTAGGGTGTTGGAGCTAGAGTAATGCTCCCAGTCTATGTTTGGGTAGTTGAAGTCGCCCAATATAATGGTGTTTGGAGAGACCTTCATATTTTCCAGTGTTCTCAGGAAGGCCGATTGTGGTTCCTGGGTTTGGGAGGGTGGTCTGTAGCAGGCTATAAACTGGAAGGCAGTTTTACCCACTGTTAGTTGTACATGGATAGTCTCTGATGCTTCGTGCTTTGCCACCAACCTGGAGGTGTGGGTATCTTTGATGAATATCGATACTCCCCCTCCTTTTGTGGTTCAGTCCAAGTTTTGGGGCCGAAAAGCATGGTATGAGGTATAACCTGGTAGTGCTGGGGTGCTCTCGGAAGCCCTGAACCAGGTTTTTGTTACTGCACAGATATCAATGTTCTCCATGCTAAGGAGAGTTTTGAGTGTGTGCATCTTGAGGTTTAGACTTCTGGCGTTGAGTAGCATTACTCTTGGTTTCTTATCCCTTGTGATACTTATGGAGGTGGGTTTGTCTTTTGAGCCTTGCCTAAAAAAGGCATTATGGGGGTAGCAAGAGCCTTTGCCAATATCCGAAAGCCCAGGGGTGACAGGTGCAAGCCGTCCCAAGCGAAGCATCGTGGCTCATGGCCATGTAAATTGCTGTTGTACTTTTATATATCTCTCTTCACTATGTTTAAGCACCGCTGAGCACAGTGGCACCCAGTGCAAACCCACTCAGCTATGTTTAAAACTGACCTTTCTATTCATAATTGAATCCATCTGATTTCTATTTTTACATGTCTAGCACATGTCCAATGCTAAGCGCAGTACCGCACCGCACAAACACACAAAAAAAAAAAAAAATTTAAATTTTATATTTCAATGTCTTACATTGAATATACGGCACTTTGACAGTGCAGGGGGTGTGTTACTCATCTCCAGACACTGTAACACACCCCCTACACTGATTCTGTAACTGTGTTACACGGCTCTCTCTCAGTAGTGCACCTTCAGCAATATGCAAGGTGCGCTACTGAGGGGGAGCTGCAGACATGTCCATGGTACCTTCCATGTAGGCCTTCCATTATTCCTACATGGATTTTATTAGATCCCTACCTCATTCATATATATATATATATATATATATATAGAGAGAGAGAGAGAGAGAGAGAGAGAGACAGATAGAGCTAAAGAAATAGATATAGAAATACACGTAAAAGGGTGAAGTGGCTATCATAAGGATGTGTTTCAATAAGTTTTGGATCATGCAGCATAGTCTATTGAAAACTGACTAATCACCCCATTGAAGTAGTGAGAGCAGGACCTGCACTGCCCAATAGGATAACTGAGGGCATGCTAAAGCTCATTTCTGAGGTTCATTGTGTGAGTTTTACTGCATCAGGCACAGTGATCTGGAACCTGACAAAGCCTGACATGATGAATTCTTTCTCATATATCTATAGCTGTGACTATGTATGTGTGCATGTGAGTGAGCTTATGTGTGTTGAGGGTGGCATATCATATATAGATAAGATGGAAAGGGACAACATTTGCATATATGGAGCCTTTGTTTATGCACTGCATCAAGGGCACACACTTTCATCCAGTAGGCATTAGAGTATTGTTGATAGCATTTCTCAGTGACTAATGGTAAAGGCTTCATTAGTAATGGGGTTGACAGTTTCATGTCCTTTCTTTCCAAGTACCAGGGAAGTTGTAATCAATATTTGTATTCCACAGAAGGATGTGCTTACAATCTGCACAGTTAGAGGCTTTAAATGCTATAGAATATGGTTGATAAATCAACAATCTGGATTTCTATCCTGAGACATTCAAAGATGATGTTAGAATGTCTCACCCTCACTTAACAAAGGGAATTAGCATAGCTTCACATATCCAGCTACTCCTAGATTAGACCTTTGACATACTATGGTTTGCTTCCTAACTAATCACATTGGTGATAAATGTACAAGTTAAGTGTCTCAATCCACAAGCTGCTATATTCCTCTTAATAAAGTTCATTTATTATACTAACTTCTGCTATAACTCACTGTCTGTGTCATGCAAAGTGTCTCTGTAAGGTACCATATTTGAAATAGATATTCAGATAGGCAAGAAAGCAAACCAGTAAAAAGAATATTTGCAAAACAGATTGATAGTTTCATACATACATATATACATACATACATGCATATATGGATCTAGTTTAAAAATTCCAAATGCCATAATGTTGAATTGCAGAACATCAAGACGAAAACCACAAAGTTTTAGATTAACAAATATTCACATTATAATTTTTCACCTCATAAGTAAATGCTTGACCAGCAGTACATTATAAACAAACCAAAGCTAATAAAACCCACCCAAGTGAGGAGCTTCACCCCCCCACACCCCCTCTTAACCAAATTTACCAACTCCAAGATCACACTACAGTGGAGAAAAGAGCAAAGTGCACCATGGTGGCCAACTGCCTCCTTTTTGCTGTGAAAAATTACAGTGATGTGAACATTCATTAATGTTAAATTTTGTGGTTTTCATCTCGATGTTCTGCAATTCGACATTATGGCATTTTGGTATTTTAAAATATATATATATATATATATATATATATATATATGTAGAGAGAGAGAGAGAGTGATAGATGTGGGAAATGTCTTGATTCCGAAGTGTAGGGCCAATCAATAAGCTTACATGGGGACAAGATTCCTAAAGACTTGCTCTTGGCGTAAGTGACTTACTCCAGTATATATACCTGAGGAAGTGACTTAACACTTAGAGCATCTCCATCAGAATCTGTCATAAAGAGTTAATTTGGGAAGCTAACGAGTAATTACTTAAAATATATATTTACGAATGTGTTGTGTTTTGTGTGTGTGTGTGTGTGTGTGTGTGTGTGTGTGTGTGTGTATGTGTGTGCGTGTGTGTGAATATACACACACACACACACACACACACACACACCTATACATGTGGGTCTATTTTAAAATACCAAAATGCCATAATGTTGACTTGTGTGACATTGAAATGAAAACCATGAAACTTTGCATTAATGAACTTTCACATCACAGTAATTATTGACAGCAAAAGGAGGCAGTTGACCAACATGCTAAACTTTGACCTTTTCTCCACTGTAGTGCAATCTCAAAGTTGGTATATTTAGTTAGGAGGGTGTGGGGTGTGGACGGGAGAAGCCCCCTAATTGGGTGGGTTTTATTTGCTTTGGTTTGTTTTTTTATGTACTGTTGGCCAAGTGTTTACTTACATGGTAAAAAAATACAGTGATGTGAACATTCATTAATGCAAAGTTTTGTGGTTTTCGTCTCAATGTTCTTTATGTCCACATTATGGCCTTTCTGGTATTTTAAAGTAGATCCATGTAAACACACACATATATCTAAATATGTATATATATATATATATATTTGTCTTTCGGCTTTTCCAGGTTAGGGGTCACCATAGCGGAACTCCAGTCCACTAATGATTGGCAGTGGATGTTTATGGTGCCGAGTTGCCAGCCTGATGCCCACCCTTCAAAAAAGGCACACCCATTCACACACACACCTACCTGCATGTCTTTAACATCACTCAACCACAGGGAGGATATGCAGACTCCACACACAAGGTGCTCCAGCCGAGAATCGAACAGGAGAACCTCTTGCTGTGAGGTGACAATGCTAACCGCTGCACCACCACGTCTGTGTGTGTGTGTGTGTGTGTGTGTGTGTGTGTGTGTGTGTGTGTGTGTGTGTGTGTGTGTGTGTGTGTGTGTGTGTGTGTGTGTGTGTGTGTGTGTGTGTGTGTGTGTGTGTGTGTGTGTGTGTGTGTGTGTGTGTGTGTGTATATATATATATATATATATATATAGAGAGAGATGTTCAAGTTATGCAGTTTTTTACTGTAATTATTTATTCTTTTTTCTAACATTCACAGATCTTTATGCAAACATCTATCACATCAACTTAATCAGATTCACAGCCTGAATAAAGTTATGAATAAGAATATGTATTTAAGCCAAGTACGATACTTGAATGACCATCTTAACATGACCCAAAGACAATCTTCTATTGATTTTACAAACATATTAAATACAATTGATTTTTTTTTTGCAGTACTGCTAATTAAATTCAGCTGAAAAAATAAAATCACCTTTCTGACAGGTTGCTTAAATCTAATCAGACTGAACTTCTTATAGCAAACTGTCGATGAGTCGACCAGCAAAATATCTTTAAATGTTTCCAGGCAATAAAGAGTTCTAAATAAGACAGTAAGTAATAATGTAACACTCAAAATATCTTAAAACATTAAAGAGTTTTGAGGGAGGAAAGATTGCATTCTCCCCCACCTCCATCTAGAAATGCTTTCAAGTGGAACAGCCTCCAGCTATTACAATAAACACCTCAGCCACAACCTGTCCCTTATTTGCATATTAGCAGCTTAATTTTGATGAAATATGCAAATATATGCGAGATGAAATTCATCTCATAATGACACAAGGCGATTAAACAATTTTTATGCTTAAATATTCTGTTTAATGAAATCAAACAGACCCACGCGTGTGACAAATTTGCCTCAGCATGGAGAAATTAGTGGATATCAAGAAACTAACACAGAATCACAAGCATCCTATGCAGTGTGATAGGCATTCAAATTTATGTTCACCAGCTGAAAGCAACATAATATAGCTTTCAAATGTCCTTTTCTGCAATTTAAAAAATTGAAAACTACCATATGATGACACAAGGACACTATATAGTTTGGGATCAATAGTATTTTCAGTTTTCATGTGCAATTAAAAAAAATTCTTTCAAGTAATTACTGTTGTATCTCGTGAATATACCACATTGATGCTCACATTGTGGTCTTACTGTCTGTACTCTTAGACAAGTGTCCATTTTATTAGCTGCAGTTTGTTTGTATTTGTTCTTGATTCTGTATCATTTTTTTATTGACAGAAGGCTAAAACATTTTGCCATTAGCAGCATTTAATGGCATAAATGAGCAACAAAAATATAAATTACCTGAGCCATTGTCATTGATCCTTAATTTATTACGAAAACTACAAGATGTATGTTTCTTACAGTTTCATGCCAGGTATGATTGTATTGTCATAGTTAACATTATGTGTTTAATACATGGGTCTTCATAATGCATCCACTTTCCAATTCTACCCTAAATGTTCCTTTGGAACTTCCATTTTGTTTGTATATCCTGTGGGAAGAAGAAGAAGATATATATATTCAATAGTATAAAATCACATAATGTTCAAAAGCTGTTACACTTCTACATGGTTATGCATTCTCGGGATCTAAATAATAATTAGTGAAATATTTTTACTTTTACAATAAATGTGAAAATATATCTTAAAGGTCGCATGAAAACAAAGTCCCATGTATAGCTTGAATAATATATAAAATCATGCTTACTGTTTCCTTTTCGAGGTATAGTTTAGGGTCTAGCAGGGAAAGAGCCTTAAAAAGCTTTTTGCAGACTGTAACATTCTTCATATTTTTACTCATTTTTCTATATAATGAATGCCAAATCTCCCAATGGAAACCATGAATGGCAATAAGGCAGAATTTTGTCCTTGTGTAATAGTGTCAACTCTCTGAGATCAAAACTTCAAAGGATTGGACTGAGCAAATGTAGCATTCATTCACAAAAGCATAGTCATGATTAACATGGAGTGATTTTTATGTTTCCATATTTTATCCACTTTCAAGTCCTTTTCCAAATGTCATTTTAGAACCTCCTGCATCATACCTCCTGTATGGAGAGGCAAAGGACAAAGGCTGCATTCTTAAATAATTGTCAGTATGAGTGAGTCTTTGGTATAATATTGCTTTGAAGATAAGCAATACAACAAGTCTTTTAGAATATCAGATAATTCAACAGTCAGCCTGCGAGGGTTTTCAGAAGACATTTAAGGTAAGTCTTCAGTTTCATTTCAGATAAACAAATCTTTCTTAACTAAAAAGCTACTGCTTTTATGTTTTTACAGAGGTCAAAAGTAAGGTCTAGACTTCCAGAGCAAGTGTGGAGCTGTAAAACTATCACACACCATAGAGGGGTAGTTTAAATGTCAGAAAAATAATATAGAGGCCTCAGATAACCCTTCTGTACTCAGTAATAAATGTTTAACATATTCAAGATAAATTTACATTGAATTACTATGACAGGTAATATTTTTAAAACCACATTACCATGTGTGACACAAGTCTATGGTATAATTCATGCCATAGAAATTCACAAGTATCACTTATCATTCACTGACATGGCAATTGTAGAAAATGTTCACTAAAATGCTTAGTGTAGCTGCAACAGTGCTGCATTAACCATTCGTTTAAGGAAGTATAAAGGAATTATAACAGGTAGCAACCCTCTGTCACACCAGCTCTGCAAAAATTCCTCAAACATTGCTGCAGCATGCTTATACTGAAGAGGATTGCATTTCTGTTATATTTTTCAACAGTGTCACGAAAGAGATCATCTCAAAAACAATCTTAAATGATGCATGAAGTCTGCATTTCTAAACCTAACAATCATACAATTACTTAAAAAAAAATCTTAATATTTCTTCCTTTGCATCACTTCTTTATTGTGTTTACCAGGTAACTGAGCTGATTTATATACTCATTTCAGTAATAAGTTTGGCAACAAGGGCAATAACAAATTACCATTTTTCTTTAATTTAGTTCTTTGTTGACTAAGTTATGCCACACAATGTCTATCTATCTATCTCTCTATCTATCTATCTATCTATCTATCTATCTATCTATCTATCTATCTATCTATCCATCTATGCACTATTTAGTGCAAACAACTGGCCAACATATTTTTGGAGGGGGCAAAGTACTCACAGAAAAGCAAAGAAAAGATGGGGTAAATATGCAAAAACTTTACACAAAAAGACAGACAGTAACTTGAGGTCAGGATTGAACCCCAGACTTCAAACCTATGCATCTGGATTCTTAGCATTCAACTATCATGTTACTTGCATTCCTGTGATGATGTCTACTTAGCATGTATTATTTTTAAACAATAAGGGAAAACACGTCCTGTGTGAATGGGTAATACATTTACTCACTCCCATGATAAACTGAAACTGTTGGTTTTGTTGACTTCCAATCAGAGATGCTTTTATACAGTGGCATAACCCATAATGTACTTTATTGCTGTTAAGACTCATTTCTGAGTAACACATCATTTTCCATTGTTTGGTTCAAAGAAGTGCAGTAGAATTCGTGAATATGTCTTATTTATTTAACCAGAGAGGTGAACTAATACAGAAGGTATCATTTTCTGTAACAGTCTTAAGAGATGACAAACTGCATCTCATACATTCCTTAAAGCTCATGTCAGTTGATACATAACCAAATGAAGAAATACTTACACCTGATAATTCGTCTTATCAATGTAGGGTTCAATGCTAATGAATGTATTTCAAAAGTATTTACAAATATGTAGTTGTCAGAATTAGAGAATGTTGTCTTTTGCAGGTGATTATCTGTGCCATACTTAACAAATTATTAATCACAAATGCTAAATGTAGGTACATATTTTACTCCAGAGGCTGTGCCTGCTGAAAAGTGGCTATGATCAGTTAAAATTAATGTATAGGTGATAGTTTTTATTTACAGTATTAAGAAAGTATTATATTGAAGAATTTCACTGTATATACAAGGAAAATATATGTATACACACACACACACACACACACACATATACATATATATATATATATATATATATATATATATATATATATATATATATATATAAGATATGCATGTGCAGATATTATTTTAGTAGAATAAGTGTAACTAACACATAGAATGTTATTGTACACTGGTTAATCTAAATAGGTTTGCTAGAAAATGTCCGGGTTAATTACTTTTTATACATTTTTTTCTCTTCAGCCTTCCCAATAGAATTTTAGACCCTTTGCTCACCAGAGGTGGGTAGACCTTAGAATTTTTGGGTCAACTGCCATCTGGAGGGGTCATTACCCTGACAGACATCAGGGAGGTGGCACCCTTACAGGCATCCTGGCAAACAAAGGCATTGCACATGTGTTGTAACAGTCCTCTCATAAGTACTAACATGGACATATGGACCATCTATGCCTTGAGATCAATGTATGTATGTTCCTTCACCCACACAGGTAGCAGATATCAACACTAGATTAGAAGGCTCACACATGCACTCTATTAGGCCTGCCCCTCTTGAAACTCACCCTGCCTTTCAATGATAGCTCTGCTTTCCTGAAGCTGCATTATGGCCAGCCAGAGCAAAATTTCTCTCCCAGGATGGAAAATCCATCCACTCTGCCTACTCCTTCAAACACATTTGACACTAAATGAATTCAGGTTGCCTGGGCCATAGTTAGGCCTTTATCTCTCAAAACCTTCAGAGAGGCTGCTTGTTTTTTTTTTGCTTGACATGAATATGCTTAAAATTTTTTAGCAGATACTGTTTATGAAAACAATATAGTCAATCTGTAATTCTAAACTATGAATTTCATAGAAATGTAGTAGAATTGTTTGTAAGTTTCCAAAATACCCAAAGGTCTATTAATATCTTTAGTTAAACACTCAGGTTTTCCTTTTGCAATATCAGTAATGTGTACAGGCCTGTGTACCTTGGCATGCATTTGTCTATGAGTCTGTGTACATATGCACATGTACCTACACGTGTGCTTTGATGCATTTGTGTGAATGCACAAATGTTCGGAAGTATGCCTTGTTGACCAAACTGATTTGCTTAAAGCTGAGACAGTATCTGAATAAATTGTCACTAAGGCAAAGTAAACATTCTAGAGATAGCTAAACGGGGGAATATCTACTGCCTGCTGAAACAACCCTAGACTGCATGTAGTGAAACTCTCGTGTTAATTGTGGAATCAGTCAAAAGCAAACAATCTAAAATATTTTACATTTCTATTAACCTTATTCTTCCAAGGTGCCAAATTGCTTACATATTTCTAACATCTTAATATAATAACTTACCTAAAACAATAACTTTTGATTTGCAATAGCTGTACTGAGGAATGCTATAGTATTCATATTTGCAACTTCGTTTTAAGACAAAGTGTATTAGATGATTAGAGAAATGAAGGCAAGGTTTCAAAAAGGAGTACCTTTAACAGTGGACTGCAACACCTCCTGAAACAGGCAGACATCAGACACTGAAAGAAAACTAACTTTGTGTACTTCATATATTCTAAAAATGATGTATGTAGACCACATGCTGCTGCTGTGTGTGTGTATGTGTGTGTGTGTGTGTTTGTATATATATATCTATATATATCTATATATATATATATATATCTATATATATCTATATATATATATATATATATATATATATATATATATATATATATTAGTATGCAGTGCGTTGAGAGCTGTGAGACACAAAGCAACAGGAAAGAATCCACTTTTGGCCATTTAAGACCCTCACTTTGGTTTATGCCTACCTCTGGTGCACAGCCATCTCATAAGTTCTCATTGTCCTGTAACGCATGGTGAGTCTGGTCATGTGAAATAATCAGTTGAGCTCCATTTTCACCAACATGACCAGTGGGAGATTCAAACCACATGATTGCATCATCTACAGCATTGCACGCATGCACTGTTCAGGATGGTTGCATCTCTTTAGTTTCATTATCTGGTAAATAATATTCCTTTTTTTGCAGTATGCATGCAGCAAGGAGCTAGATAAATTTAATGGACTTTATCGAGGCATGGTTTCCTGCACTTCAACAGAAGAAGTGCAGCAATCTTCTAAAAGTATTGCTTATATTGCAGAAGTACTACAAATTATTACATCTGCTAATTAATATATAAGCAACTTTAAAACATTTCACTAGGGCTAAATGGGTTTTACTTTAGCTGCTGTGTTTGTAATAGGTGTTAGCTGCCATTAGCCACTCCATGTTATTTCATTTCAGAGTTGGTATATTTAGAAAGTAGTTATATCGGAGATATAACCCTGATATGGATTTTTTTTTTAGAATTATAAGTGATCATTTCTGGTTGCAGATTTTTTTTTTTTTTGTGATAACAAAATCAAAATGCAATACCCTATTTCTGGAGACATTAAGTACTTAATATCTGGGTACCTGTAATTGTCAAATCTAACATATACAATACACACATCATTACCTCGGATGCTGAACATTTTACATTAATGTTTTAGTTGAGAAAACTGAGAAAAATGTTCATAGCAAAATTAGGTTTACATGTTTCATCATTAGTTTTACTTCATAATTTGAAAATTATTTTCATACACTGACATCAATGGATTGTGTTTCAACTAGTAATTTAACATATTTGTTTAAGAAATAAATAGTAGGTTACACATGGAAAATGCTACCAAACCAAAAGTTCTCATACTACTAAGCTGCAAAAGGCAGTAATTAGTAAACTCAACTTTGTCAATTTCAGACATGTTTATGACAAACTTATTCGAATTACCAGAAACCTGATATCATTCTGCTTGCAGTTAATTTATTTCTGTATTTATTAGGTTACAACTTTGAGATTCAACACATCTATTACTTTTAACTAAATGTAGTTTGGACACAGACTAACTTGTCCAGAGAGACCATAATATGGAGTGGGTGGGGAATGCTTACTTTGAGTGAAATCAGACAACGGAAAATGGAGTCAGGTATAGGCAAATGAGAAGGTAGGAGTTAAATGGTAGAAAGGAAGGATGGTATAGGGAGGAAGTGAAATAATCAGATGTGAGAAGTTAGTTGGGATTTATACAGTAATTGTCAGTTAGTGAAATTAGATTTTGGAGTGGGCTTGCTCATTGTAATAGTGATACTTTCTCTGTTGTTTTGGTTCATCGGTTGTTGTTGCTTCACCACAGCATGTTTGGGTCTCCTTTGAGGTTAGTGGGCTCATTGGGGGTTATTGTGCTCGTGTTGTGCTGGCCTACATCTTGAATTTGTGCTGGGATGACTATGGAGTGGTACACAGTCTGTGCCTGTACCTGGCAGGACAGTCTCACCCTGGTGGGGGTTTTTTTTTCTTTTTTTTTTTTTCTTTTCTGGGTCTCTTGTAAAATTGTTGCTACGGGTGTTTTAGGTCAGAAAATAGTTTTAAGATTGTATGTTTCGTTTTTATTTTTTCCAGCACTGGGTGTCTGTTTGATCTGTTATGGTGGTTCGTACACTTGGTGAGTTATTGCTCATGCATGTTAAGGCTTTTTGTAGGAGTAAATAGATCCGGATATGTTGTTTTGCATGCTCGGTTTTGTTATCACTCATGCCTATTAGGGCCTTTCTCTTGAAGTGAATGGATCTGTGAGTGAAACAGATCCATGAGAGGTTAAATTCAGATAAGTAACATTTTAAATAAACAGACCTGAAACAAGTCATGCAGAGGCAATCTTTAGTCAGTATACAAATATGAGAAATGTTTATAACATTCAAACCTTGTGAATTTCATAAACTGGACATGCAGGTGAGGGTCTATTGGTTAAAGGGGACTTTGTTGGTTGCACTTTGCTGCAGAGTTTTTTTTTTTTTTTTGCAGTTGTACAGTGTTCTTCTCTCCTTCATTGGTTCATTGAGTGTCATGTTTCCTACTTAAGTTCAGTGTAGGATGAAGCAGGGTTCCCAACTGGCATGGGAGTCCAGAGCAGTTGGATGTCAGTGTGGGTGCTTTGCCTCCACACCCTCCAGATTCAGGTTGGTGGATGCCTTCCTGTCTGATTTCCATGAAGTTTTCCTTTGTAGTGGTGGGGTTTGCAGAATTTGTGTGTTTGTTTCATAGGGTGTGGTGTGATGTAGTGGCAAATTTTTGTTGATGCCTTCTCGTTGTTTGCTTTGTGGGTTTGCAGGAAGGAAGGAAAGTGTGGGCCACAGCCGGTGTGCAGTTGCCATTTGTTGCGATGATTCTGGATACAGGTTTTCAGAGGTTTTGCACTGGGTTGAAGGTGTTGTGGTGGAAAATGTGTAAATGGACTATGGAAAAGGTGAGGGTTACATTTTGCTGGGGGCTGCTGGTGATCAAGGAAGCCACTTGGTGGCTGTTGGGGGGACTTCATTCTGTTTCAATGTCTGGTGCAGTGTATATGCATTCAGGTCAGTTATTTTTCTACTTTTGGCCACCCCAGCAGGGCAAGTAAGCAGCACAGAGCTGTAGTGTCTTGAAGGAAGTAGGATTTTTTTATCACCCTATTCATGGTTTTGTTCTGTTTTTCAGATAACAATGAACTGCAGCTTGAAGTAGAAATGGGCAGCTATTGTGACACAGGCAGATGAGTTGCTCAGGGAAGCATTGCCAGTGGATCCACCTGCAACTGAAGTTTCCACTGTGGTTGGAGGCAAGAGACAATCGCAGCCAGTGAGACGAATATTGACCATCAGAAGGAAGCATGCCAGGAAGTCAGTGGCAGACTCTGTCAATGAGGGCATTGTTGTGGAAGGAATAAATCTCTACACTACTACAGGTAATGATAATATAACCAAATAAGACTTTGAAAGATAACTAAAACCAATAAAAAATAAAAAGAGCAGTCCAGCTCTCAGTCTGGTGACATAAGGTGTAATAAAATAACACTAAGAAACACAATGGAATAGCGCTTTCATCTTGAATCCCAAGACTTCATCAGATAACAACTTATACATTCGCGCTACTTTTATACCATTCAGTAATTGTTAATTGAGTAATTAATAAATTAATCCTTTAAAGTATACACACACACTACATTTAAAAGACTTTAAATGTACATTCTGCTAAATATAATTAAACAAATAAGGCTTTACCTTTTAACACTAGTTTCACAGTTATATATTCATTCAATTCTGGAAAAAACATTAGATTTCAATCTGAATTGCCATTTTAATTCTTTATTTAAGATAGTGGTCTTTCAGTCACCCCCTTCCTTTTAATAATTTCCAAAATACCAAACTTAAAATTCACAAAATTCACACAAGTAACTGAATGTTTAAATAGGACACTAGTTTCTTTCTTCATTTTAATATTGTGGAGGTGTTCATACATTCTATCCTTTAGTGCCCTTTTAGTCTTACCAATATAGACCTCCACACTTAGTCAAGTACACCATCATATTGGTGTTACAAGTACCATCAGAAAAATACACCTTATTTTTTATACCATTTTCTAAAATTATAACTTTGGCCCTGCTAATGAAAGGACACTGCTTACACCTACCACAGAGTGTAGTTCCCTTTCCTATTTTTATAATACTTTGGAAACTCTTTTCAAATAAATTCTTAACATTTTTACCGGTGTTAAAGGAAAATGTGGATTCTTGTCCCACCACATCAAGTACTTCCTTGTTCACCTTAAAAATACTCCCGTTTGCCCTAACAATTTGGGTAATGGGTCCTGTGATTGACCCATTACCGAGTAATAGTGACTAAATTCCATAACACATGCTTTTTCATATTTTTCATCTTGTCCTTTTTTGGTAACTTGTTCTAACCCTATACCCAATAATGGGGTGTATTTGTACCCCAACCTCTATACATTTCCTCCATAATCTCAATAACTTCTTTGTCTAGGTAACCTCTACAAAGGAACATTTCCTTCAATTTACATAACTCATTAATTAAGTCAGCCCTATTTGATGTCATTCTAGCAACTCTAATTGCTTGTCCCTTCACCAAATTCAATTTACATAACTCATTAATTAAGTCAGCCCTATTTGATGTCATTCTAGCAACTCTAATTGCTTGTCCCTTCACAAAATTCTTTTTCTAAAACTGGGGATGATTGTTAGTCTAATGTAGGTAACTATTGCACCACGTGTACTTCCTTTATATGTTAGATTTGAAACCTTCTAAATTGCATGAAATGGTTACTTCCAAGAAACTAGTACTCTCTTTAGTCCACTGGTGTATAAACTTGAAAAATTCCAAACACCCATTTAAATATTCCTTAAACTTTTTTTACACTTTCTTATTCCCCATCCCATAACATAAATATGTCATCCAACAACCTGACATATAAGTGTATGGATTTGGAAAAGGGACAGTTCCACATGTTCATGTTCCTACCCCAACATCACTAAATTGGCATAGGTTAGGGTGCAAGCTCCCCCCATAGCTACGCCAGTGACTTGGTAAAATTCCCCTTGAAAGTGGATGTAGCTGTAGTCAAGAACGAGTTCCATAAATTCAGCTAATAAGCCTACCTTATCCCTAGTTAAGGTCTAAAATTGTGATAGAGTGTCTCGAAAATATTGGAAAACCTCACTTCTCGGAATAACTATGAATAAATCTTTCATGTCAATGGTCAAAAAACTTAAATCTTTTTTCTAAATGGTTGGTTTTAATTTTTCTAAAAAATCCCCAGAATCCCTAATCAAATGGTCCGCTTTCAAGATAATATCTTTCACCCAAAAGTCAATGTACTCTGCCAAGGGATGGGATCTTAGAACCCCTTGCAGAGATCTAAAAAAATGGATCATTTAAAGATTTGTGGACCTTTGGGATTCCAAAAATGTTTGGAATGATGGGAGTTGGCTGTTTTAGAAAATAATAAGTTTGCCTGTCAATCCAATTTTCAAGTAAATATTCCTCTAAAAAAGAGTCAGTCCTATGATACGCTATAAATATTTTGTTCTTTGACATTGGGGAGTAGGTATCATTGTCTAACAACAAATTAGTAATAACAGTGTTGTATTCCTCTGCTTCATATAGAACTACGCCACCTCACTTGTCTGGTTTCATAATTCAAATTCCTTTGTTTTTAAGCAGCATTGTCTTTTTTAAGCCTGAAAGTGGCATTTTAACTATGCCACCCACGTAGTGACTAGTCCTAGTGTGCTTTAATATTTGGCTGAACGCTGAAGATATAAACAGTGGTTTCCCTGCATTTTTCGACACTGTGTAATTTTTAGCAGGATAGCAGTCCTACCGACCCTCCACTTAGTGCCCTAACACAGCTTTGACTCACAGTACTAGTATTAAGGTGTTTACTAGGGCTGCTCCCTAGTAGGAGTGAATGTTTATTGCTAACTTTGTTATTGCTGCTACTGCGTAGAGGAAAGGACCTCTTGTTTTGTAAAATATATTTGATTGCTGCTACCAAGAAAGTGGAAATGTATATTTGCTACCTTTGCATGTTGTCTCAGTGAATGTCTTGTGTAACTTGACCACACTTGCCTTGCCTGTGTAACTATTTGTTTCTCTCCGCTACTTTGTCTCTCTTGCTCCCTTAAGTTATCCTGCTCTTCTCGTGCTTCCAGCATAAGTCTCTAGGAACCTAAGGACCCTCTCCAAATACCAGCAAGTTCACCTCACAGCCTTAAATTCCCTTCACCCTCTCTCAAGGAAACAAGAAAAGTATGTTTGCCTGCTAATTCCTGCCATTTATACTCTCTACCTTTGTACCATTGCTATAGGTGCCTAAGCACCCTCTGAGCCAAGACAGTCAGCAGCCTCTACCCCCCCCCTCTCTATAGTACCTTATCACTTACTCCCTCCTTATCTTCCACAAGGAACGTCCTCTCACTCTTCCCCAGTTTTTAATACAGCTAACTCCCTCACATATTTACCTGCAATTCAGACCTGTCCACTAGGTGGCACCCTTCTCCTAGTCTCATCTCATGCTTTTCCTCTAGTTTCCTTTACTAATTACCTTATCTTCTGTTGCCAGACCTGCGTTTAGTTCCTTGCATTTCACCCTTCTGTCTACTACTACTGTTTCTAGGTTCTCTCATCACTGTTTTCACCTACTACTGCCTTATTCAACTTACCTTCTGTAGCTAGTACTGCTGATTGTTTCTCCTCCAGCTGCTTCTTTACCTGTCTCAACCCGCTCCGTTTGCCCTACGGGCTCACTCCTCTCCCCTCCCTACCCCCAATTCCCACCACCCCCAGGGGTCCTACTCTTATACTTACTAACCACACCCCTACCTCCTCCCACCACTCTGAAAAAGCTTTTCTATTGCCTAACTATTTCCACTCCATCCTTCTCCAACCACTCCCCTTATCTTTCCTACCACACCCCTCCCCACCCCTCATCTACACCTATTATATTTCCTTACCTTCAATAACACAACTGATATCTTATCCATTCTAATGAATAAATTAAATACCACTACTCAGTTTCAAAGACTTCTCATACTCTTACTGCTTCCACCTTTCATTTTTGCATGTATACTCTCCTCCTGTGTACACCCATTACATCCATATTTTCACAACCCTAATAAAATAACCAGCTCTCCTCCTCTACCCATCCTATTTAACCATGCTAACATAACAACAACTCCCAGCTATCTACCAGCAAAATATCATAGAATACTCCACATCAGACATATTAATCTCAATCCCAGGAGATCTCTACCCTTAAATAGCAGACTCCCATATCCAATCTATCTCAAACAACTCCAAACATTAAAAGATGGAGACATTCACCCAAAGCCAGGCCCAACAGCAACTCCAATCTCTATCCCCAATCCCAACCAATCAACTAATTATCCCATTACTAAACCATCTAATTCACTCTTTGTAGCTCATCTTAATATTTGTTGCATTAACAACAAAATTACTCAACTCCATGTTCTTTTAGAAGTCTACTCCTTTGACATTCTTTGCCTAACAGAAACCTGGCTAAAACCTGAAACAAAAGACAGTGAAATCATCCCACTAGGATACAATATCCTGAGACTTGACCGTGCAACCAGAAAGGGTGGAGGGGTTGCAATTCTTTTTAAATCTGGCTTACAGTTAACCACTTATGATATTAAACCACCACTTAGTACCAATGCAGAAATTCTTATATCTAAACTACAAGTTAACAATGCCAAAGCCATCTATATTATTTGTATCTAGGTACCCCGCGGTAACAACAATACCACCATAGAAAATATCCTTTGTTGGTTATCTCAACACCTGTCCCAAGAAACCATAATCCTTGGTGATATAAACATTGATTGGAACTGCTGTAGCAGCAGCCACCTGACCACCCACATCAACCTATATGGCTTTGATCAAACCATTACATCCCCCACCAGGATAGACAAACACAACAAGAAAGAAAGCACATTAGACTAGATTCTGATAAACAACCATCTCCAATTATATGAATCTGGAACCCTTCCTGATGACATAAGTGAGCACTCATTTACCTATATCATCAGGCATAAAACCTATACTCCCATTCCTACCTCAATCAGGAATATCAGATCCAAAAAGAACTTCAACCTGGATCTCTTCCAAAACGAACTCTGAGCATGCAACTGGTCTCCCCTAAAATACCTCCCTCTGGAAGAAGCTGTTCAATACTTTAACTCTAACTTCTTAGCCATACTTGATCATCATGCACCAACCCGTACTATTAGAATTAAGACCAAATCTGCCCCATGGCTTTCTAAAGACACCAAACATAAAATTCACCTCAGGAATAAATACTGGGCCAAATGGAGAATGACCAGAAATCCTGCAGACCAACAAAATTTCAAACAACTAAGAAATAACATTAAGAAAGCTATACTATCTGATAAAAGAAACTACTACCTTCAATTTCAAAAGGCAAACCATAATAACCCACAAAAATTCTGGGTATGCATCAACCAATTACTACATCCAGGTCAATCTAGTACACCAAACCCACTAAACATTGACCATCAAAATCCCATGCATACTGCAAATGCCTTCAATACCTTTTTCACTGATGCAATCCAAACACTAGCCAGTCAGCTATCACCTAATACTTTTACTTTACCTACCTATAACAAAACCACACCCCCTCCATTCATTTTCCAACCAGTCCCAACAACCCATATTCTTGCCCTAATCCAAAAACTGAAACCAGGCTCTCCTTCAGCAGACCAACGACCTGCTGAATATCTACAGAAATCTGCCAAGTCGATTGCTTACCCCATCTCCATCCTGATCAATAGAAGTATTAGCGAAGGTCACATCCCTAACATCTGGAAAGTCTCCCATATTATCCCCCTTCATAAAGGTGGAAACTCCAACAAATTCTCTAACTACTGTCCCATAGCCCTTCTTTCTCCTTCGGCCAAGATCATGGAAAAATGCATCCATAGGCAATTACTAGACCACCTAATCCATAATAATTTGCTCTCTAACTGTCAACATGATTTCAGACCCTCCCATAGCACTACCACTGCCCTCCCTTCCTTTACAGATTGTATTAACAAAAACCGTAACTGTAATATGCTTTCCTCGGCACTATTTATCGATCTATCCAAAGCATTTGACATGGTCAGTCATCAAATTCTGATAGATATCCTCAAATCCCTGGCCTTAGATGCACTCTCTATCAAATGGTTCCAATCCTACTTAGATAAAAGACAACAAGCTGTACTCTGGCAAAACACTCTATCTAACCACCTACCAGTCAACCTCGGTGTACCTCAGGGGTCCATATTAGGACTTCTCCTATTCTCCATATTCATCAACGACCTTCATCTAGCTATTCACCATGCTACCTGTATACAATACGCAGATGACTCCACACTTGTATGCTCAGCCACAACCACCTCTGAACTTCACTCCCTTACCCAAATGTATTTAACACTGTTGAACAACGGTTCACTCACCATTGTCTTCTCTTAAAACCTCAAAAAAACTAAACTCCTCCTTTTCAATCCTAATCATAAGTCCTCTCCCATAGATTTTGCTATTACATCCACTAATGGTACCATTATATCACCTGACCAAACTACCAAGCTACTTGGTATTACCATTGACAACAACCTTACCTTTGACATACATATCAACAATACTACTAAATCTGTCAACAAAAAACTTGGCTCTCTCTACAGAATTAAACCCTTCCTGTCACCTACAGCTAGGACTACTATTGCACACATTCATCTAATCTCTACACTGCTGTATGCCTCAAGCATTTTCACTAATCTATCTAAGAATAACCTCAATAAACTGGAAATCTCATACAATAACATAGCCAGATTTGCTACTGGTAACCCATTTAGAACTCACCATTGCTTTAATTTAAAGCAGCTTCAGTGGCTGGAACTACATAATCTGCTCAAATACCACCAACTAATCATTGCCCATAAGTCTCTTTACCAACCTTCCAATACTCCTACTCTATCCACTATCATCACCCCCTATCATAATCTGAAGTCCCTACGTTCATCTCAGAAACTTCTAGTTAACACATCTAAATCTAACAACAGGGCTGGGGATTCTCTCTTCTCTAATACTGTGGGAAGATTCTGAAATCTCCTACCCAGCGACCTTTCCTTACTTTCCTCTATATCACTCTTTAAAAACAGACTGAAAGTTTTTCTCAAAACACACTGGTTATGCCCTTGTACTAAACCTGACTAATTCTCTACTCTACCCAAATACAGTCGGCATATCCTATACCTTACCTTTTCTCACTCTGTATTTCATAATTTCCATCACTCTGGATACTTATTTGTTAAAAAAATATATATATATTTTTATTACTAAACTCATTTTTTTTTTACTATTACTGAACATCAATCTGCCTCTTTTATTGTACTGTGCTTGTATATGGAATTAGCCTGTATATCTCCCTTTTTTCTTCTACATTAAGTAATGTACCTACTTGTGATTTTGAATTTTACATTGTATTGAATGCATTTCAGATTGTATTGACTTCTGTCCTCTCTGTATTTATTTCTATATTATCCAGATTTGTACTTGTATACACAACTGAAGTTATTTTATACTGTCTTGCAATTACATTATCTGTGAGTCATGGAGCTTATCTCCCCGGGCCTCTACTGAAAATGGACATATATCCAGTTAGACTAGCCCGGTCAACAAATGTAAAATAAATAAATAAAATAAATAAATAATTTGTCATTTTTTCAATATTTTTAGTAAATCACATTCCTCCCTTTTTAAATTAGGTGAAACATTTTTATTTTTTTGTATATAACTGGTAAATTTCTTTGGTAACACACTTGTCAAGTACCTGTAAAGTGGGGTGCAGAGGTGGGTTAAAAGTACTACTCCTATATGGACCCTGAATTTGAGTATAATATTGGCCTTTCTTAAAAAACAAACCCAAATTAAGTTTCCTCAAAAACAGTTTTAAATCAATGAGGATATTTGCAACATCACCTCGGCTGGTGGGAATAAACTTAAATCCCTTGGAAAATAAAGAAAAAAACTCTTTAGTTACAGTGGCAGAGGTGTAATTGTAGATCTTAAATTCAATAAACTTAACTACTATAGCATCCTCACTTGTTTTTATTATTGATTCTTCCTCCATCCCCCTGCTGCCTGATTTCCCTTTATCTCATACTTCTCCTGTTGTTGCCCCAAACCTATGGTGAACCTGGATTTGCTGGCAAGCCTTTCAGACCGCCTTAGGGGAAAAAAATCTTGATCAATTTCATAGAATGAATCAAACTCATCCAGATCACCCCTAGTCTAGTATTGTTGACCTCTCTTAAAATAGGTGAAGATTGAATGTGTTCTACCCTTTCACTCTTCCCTTTTTTTCCCTTAAAAGGGCCTGGGCAGACTTTTATTTCCTCATACTGCTTATGGTCCCTAATCAATTTCTTTTGTTTCCTTTGAAAAATAACCCTTCACCTTCTATCTGCTCTAGGAAACATCCTTTCATATAAATTCTGGTATTCTGGATACAACACATCTTTAGTACTATCCTGATTTAATTTTTCAACTTCATGTGCTAAATCTTTGACCACTGTCTTATTATATTTGAGCAACTTCTGTTAAATCCCAAAAGCACATTCATAAAAAATATACATTAAAACCATTAATAATTTCTTCATTATAATTAATATATAATTAATACCAAATGGGTATTTGTGCATACGAAGCCCCTGAGGGACTATCTTTAGTTTTAAACATTCATCCAAGTAACGGTTGTCAGTTTGAATGCATTTACATTTAAATAACTTGTTTTATCCATAATAAAAAAAATAATTTCCTTAAGTGTTGGCATTTCATCAACATTTCTGACATCATGAGTGTGTGTAACATTACTCGTTGCTTTTTTAAAATCAAAAGTAATTTCAAATAAGTCTTTAAACTACCTTCCTTTAGTTTTACAGTTATACACCTCGGTAGGTTGTGTCACGGAACAGGAATTACAGTGCTTTTTTGTTGCATAAGTCAACAGTAACTTTTGTAGAAGGTCCAGGTTGTTTGTTGTTAACTCCATTCTAATTGCCACTGCTTTTTAGCACTTTGTCTGTAGAGTCCGAATAAACTACTCCTGTACCTGCCATAACGTTTGTTTTCATCTGCCCTGACAAATGATGTTGAGGAGATTAATGGGTTTGTGGACCCATCACTAGTGAAGTCTGATACTGAGTTGGTATTTCATGTGTTGCCTGTGTGTGAGGATAAATGGCCACTATTGGGTATGGTGGTTGACACCAAATTTTAGTTTGATAAGTTTGAGAAATTTAGCTCTGCTCTTCACTTGAAATGGCAGCAAACCTGGGTAGTCAGAGGGCTGTTCATTATTTGGATGATTTCCTTTTGATACATGAAAAGTATGAGAGAGCTGTGGAATGGAGTCAGGCCTGAATCCATATGTGCAATGATTTGGGTTTTCCTCTTTCTTGGAAGAAGCTGGAGGGTCTGTCCACAGGCATATGCTTTTTAAGTCTGACAGTCGATGCAGGTCAGGGTTTGTTTTGTCTCCCAGAAGAGAACTTAGAGTGATCAAATAGTAAGATTGAGTGATTTTGGACAAACGGCAAGGTTTGGATTAAGAAAGTGATGGAAGTTTTGGGTCTTTTGAATTTTGCATGTTGGGACATTAGTCTAGGTAGGATGTTGTGTAGGTCAGTAGCATTTCTGCTGTAAGAGGGAAAAAGCAAGCACCACTGGGTATGAGTTAATAAGCTAGTATGAGCAGATTTGCATTTGTGAGTGACATTTCCTGACTGTTTCAATGGTAATTCTTTTTGGCAGAGAGACTGGTTTAATCACGAGGTCTTGCATTTTATTTACGGATACTGCAGGAGGACAGGGAATGGGGGGATGCATTTCATTAGAGAGTTGGTTTGCAGCTCAGTGACAAGATGACTGGGAAGAAGAGTGTTTGGAGGCAGTTTGAGAGTTGATGCCCATATAGGCAGCTTTAGTGGTTTGGCAAGACCACTTGTGGGACAGGAAGGTGGTTCTCAATTCAAACAACTTGGCAGTAGTGCAGGACTTAAGGTCAAAAACTGTTTAATCCAAGTTGCATTTGTTAGTTTTAAGGAAGCTTGTTTTGCAAAGATTACTGATTAATTTCTCCTTTTCAGGTGAAGATTTACCAGGTACAAAGAATTTGATAGTTGATGGTTTTTCTCATTTTCAGTTTCACAGGTTTTGACAGTTGGCTCCAAGATGAACCAGTGTTGCTGCCTGTGGAGGTGTGGCATCTTGGTCAGATGTAGCAAGATGGCTAATTCAACAATTGTGGGCAGTGTCAACATGGAAGGCTTATTATGAGGCATTGTTTGCATTTACTGAATTTGTGATGGAGCTGCTGGAAGATGAGAGAGTATGGTCTTTGAGTTTGTTGCTGCACTATTTGTCCAGCAAATGGCTGGAAGGGCAGATGGTCAAAATAGTGAGAGTTCTTTTGGCAGCTTTTAGCATGTTTACTAGAGTGGTGTGTTTGGAGGGCATAGCAAAATTGTGGCTAATAGTTCAGATGAAACTGTGGGATCAAGTGCATGGTAGGAGAAGTGATATGCAGCTGCCTATGACGAAGCAGGCCCTTATGGTGTTGCTGTCAGGATTGCAGTTATTGTTGGGGAATTCAGCAGATTACCCACTTTGGGGTACTTTGGCAATGCCGATGTACAGGGGAGTGTTTAGGGTGAATGAGTTTCTAGGTTCATTGTTGTGGTGGGTTGTTATTATTTTTTTTTCAAAATATTACTTTGGTTGCAGTGATCTAAAATGGATCAGGTTGGTAGGGAACACAGGTAGTCCTGCACATATGCATTGAGGAGCTCCTATGTCCTCTGGTGTGAGGATAGAAACAGAAGCTTTTGCATGGTATAGGCCCCAGGAGTTGTTTTTTTGTACTCAAAGTGGGAAGATAGTGGAAGCCAACCAATTTATATGCTTGATACAAAAGGCCTTTCAATGTCAAAGTTTCCAAGGTGAAAGGTTTTCCATGCATTCTTTTTGGATAGGGAGAGCATCTGATTTTTCAAGAGAAAGGAGGTCAGTAGAGGTCATAAAGAGGGTGGAGGGTTCATCATAGGATTTGTTATCTTATTTTAGGTTAAATGAGGCTTTTATGCTTGATATCTTACTATTTTTTTTAGGTGAGATTATTGTCATACTGGGCCATTACTTTGTGTACTGGGTGGCAAATCGAATGGCAATCAGACAGGAAGGAGCTGAGTTCAGGTTATGTGAATATGGGTGGTGTGTGTTTTCACAATGTTTTAGAGGTCTTGGGTGGGGGTCTATGTTTACCAGTCTAATGGAACTGTCATCGAACAGCTACTCCTCGAAAACTTACCAGAGAATTTCCACATCCTCGTATAGACATATCAATGAAAATTATCTCCTTGAACTGTCATAGTTGGCCCACACACACAAAAGACCACCAGGTACATATTGGAGGACCATTCATGATATTTGCCCTTTCCCCACTATATTCTGATCACGGAGTTGGTATATATAGTTAGTGGGGAGGTTGCAGCCCCCACCCCACATGAGCAGGGTTGGATGATTAGCCCTGCGATACGTACCTGGTGGTGTTTTGTGTGTGTGGCCTGACTATGACAGTTTGTGAAAAAACTTTTTGTCAATATACCTATATGAAGAAGTGAACATTTGCTGGTAAGTATTCATGGAGTTGTCATTCAATGACAATTTCGTTCAACATGTAAACATACACACCTATGGTGGCATCAGCTCATGAACAAGTTTGAAGATATCCAGTTCAGGATTGGAATATCATGTATTTTGACAGGTAATGACCTGGGTAGAGTTCCAAAGTGGCAATTATTAGCTATGATGGTGGAGAATTCATCAAGTCTGAGACACAGATTTCCCTCTATGATTATAGTTTGTCCTGAGGAAGTGCCATGTCCAGTTTGGAGGTATGCTGTCAAATTTATGGGTATTGAGTGGGTTCACCATTTCATTATTCATTGGCTTTCAAGAGTTTTGGGAGAGCTTGTTGTTTATGCTAGTGACCTTAGCGATTTTGATGACAGATATCCAATTTAGTTTTGGGCAGATAGGCTCATTTAAGTGATTTGGGTTTGGCTCTGTTTAATGTGCATCTCTTGTTTCTGAAGATTTTGATTTCAATGTTGTAGATCCTGAAGAAGGGGGAACAGCCTGTTATCAGGTTGGTAGGGAGAGAAGAGGGTTTGCAGTAAACCCATCTTCTGTTCTCCCTTCTTGTTTATTTCTGTTTTGGTCAGTATAGTGTGGTTGTTATAGAAGTGAGCGGTATCATACTGCTTCTAATGGGAGGTTGAGTTTAAGTAAGCGGATTGATTTAACACTGGTTTATGTGAATAATCAGGTGAAGTTGAGTGAGTAATGATGCCTACTGAAAATTTGCTATGTTGGAATTTATGACATTTGAATGTTACGGAATTAGGCATATGTTTAGCTGTCAATAAATGGTCACATTAAGCTAAGTGTGTGGTTATTTGTGTGCAATGGGGGTCTGGACAAATGTAATTTGGACACAGAATAATTTGTCTAGAGGCACTTCAGTAGGGAGGGGGGGTGGGGGAAATGGCTCATTTGATGAAATCAGGCAATGGGAAAAGGAGTCAGGTATGGGCAAATAGGAAGACAGAGGTTAAAAAGGAAGGATGGTATAGGGAAGAAGTGAGGTAATGGGAAGTGAGGAGTTATTTGGACTTTATACAGTAAATTATGAATTTTATATAACTGTGCTATAATTCTTTGTAAGTTTTCAAAGCACCCAAAAATCTACTAATTTATTTGGTTAGGCACTCCACTTTTCTTCTTTGGAATATCACTGAAGTGTACAGCCCTGTGTACCTTGGCGTGCATGTGTCTGTGAGTCTGTGTAAATATGCAGATGTATCTATACATGTGCTTTGATGCATTTGTATGAATGTGCAAGTGGTAGGAAGTATGCCTTGTTCACCAAACTGATTATATTAAAGATAAGATAGTATCTGAATGCACTGTCACAAAGGCAAAGCAAACATGCTAGAGATAACTAAACAGAGGAATATCTGCTGCCTGTATGAAACAACCCTAAATTGCATATATTGAGGTTCTTGGGTATTAAGCATATGTATAATCATTCAGAAACAATCTAAAATATTTTACATTTATAATGACCTTATTCTTCCAATGTACTGAATTCCTTACACATTTCTAAAGTCTAAATACAATGCCTTATCTGAAACAATAACTTCTGATTTACAATGGCCATACTGAGAAATGCTATAGTATTCTTATTTGCAACTTAGTTTTAAGACAAAGTATATTAGATGATTAGAGAAATGAAGACAAGGTTTCAAAAAGGAGTGCCTTTAACATCAAACTGGTAACACCTCCTGAGGCAGTTGCGTGTATTCCTGGCAAACATCAGACACTGAAAGAAAACTAACATCATGCTATGTCTGTGTATGTATATGAAAGACTATAAAAAGCACATTGTTTTTCCTATTTAAGGTACAATCACAATAAAAATGATTACAAATAAAGTATGCAGTGCTTCCATAAACAGTGCTTTGGCAGCTGTGAAATGCAAAGCAACAGGAAAGATTATAATTTTGGTCATATAAGGTACTCACTTTGGATTGTGCCCACCAATGGAGCGCAGCCACCTTAGAAGTTGCCATTGTCTTGTAATGCATATTGGGTCTGATCATAAGAAATAATTCAATCCAGCTTGACTTTCACTAACATGATCAGTGGGAAATGAAAACAAACTATGAATTGTTACATTTGCTGATCAATATATAAAACTTAAACTATGAATTGTTACATCTGCTGATCAATATATAAGTGACTTTAAAACATTTCCACTGGAAATAATTTGGTTTTATTTAAGCTACTTTGCTTTAGCAGGTGTTAGGTGCCATTAGCCACCCAATGTTAGTAAAATATTGTGGCTTCAATATTTCAATATAGCAAACTGTGTGGGTAAAATTGTTTTCCACTCATACCTAAGGACGAGTCATTTCATTTCAGAGTTGATATATTTAGAGAAGTAGTTATACTGGGGCTATAAACCAGATATGTATTATTTTTTTCGGAATAAAACATGACCATTTCTGGTCAAAGATTTATTTCTGTGATATTTTGTGTATAATTATAATAGTTTCTGTCAATTGCTATGTACTCTTTTCAGTGGTGAATATTTACCAATGACTTCTAGTAGGCTGCATCCTATGCAATGCTATTGTGCGTTATAGCTGCCACTGACTCAGAAAAGTTAAGTTTTACCGACAGCAGCAGAGTTAGTTTGAAGTGACATGATATACGCTGTGTATTTCTCATTAGCTTATCACATTTGATGCCTGTAAAATCTGAAAAAAATTGAAATGCAATACCTTACTGCTAAATACATTAAGTACTTAATATATGGGCACCTGTACTTGTCAGATCCAACATAAACAATACACTTATCAATATCTTAGATAGTAAAAAGTACATTAATGTTTCAGTTGAGAAAACAAAGTAAATGCCCATACCAAAAATAAGGTTTAGATGTTTCATTAGTTTTACTTCATAATTTGAAATTTATTTTCATACAGCCTTTCATCTAATAACTTAACACATCTGTTTAAGAAATAAATAGCAAGTTACACATGAAAAATGCTGCCAGACCGAAACTTCTCACATGACTAGGCTGCAAAAGTTAATATCCTAATTAGTAAACTCAAGTTTGACAACTTTGAACATGTTTATGTCAAACTTAGCAGAATTACCACAAACATGTTATGCTTCTGCTTGCAGTTAATTCCTTTCGTAATAGGTTAGAATTCTAAGATCCTGCACATCTATTACTTTTAGTTAATATATTCCCTGCTCTTTTCAGTGTCTCACTGTTTTGTAAAATAACCAATTGTTTTTATTGGGTCAATACAATGAAAATAAACAAAAATCTGCAGACTTTTAGTGTCTCAGAAATGTATGTCTGATTAATAAAGTCTAACAAACTAATGCCTAATTGATGTATAACCCACATATCATGCAATATTATTGATATATAAAAACTCAACAAGTTAAAGTTTAGGCTGAAAAATCTCACAGTAGTGATCGGACTATATTGTACAGTTTCAGTTATTTTATTCTGTATACCTGTTTATGTAAGTTTAAATTGTTGGGCTGTTTCCACTGTTGTTCTTCTATGGTATGGGACTAATATTGTTAAAATGATGTGATGGGGAGGGTTATGTTGCATTGACAGGGATGTGCTTTACTGTTGTGGAGATGCAAGGCAATAAAATTACATTTCACCTATATTAAATCCCTGCATAGTGCATAATCTTGTAATGTGTTATGGTGTAGTTTTACTAATTTTGTTATGACTTGAAGATGCGGTAATGACGTGGGGCTTGTCTGCATGTTTCACAGTCAGTCTCCTTCTGTGTGAACCTGGAGTTGTTAGTGCTGGTAGCATTTTTCAGAGTACCAATGATAGATGCCATTCACTACAGACATTAAATATAATGAACATAATGAAACAACAGAGCAGTAAAAATGAAATATAAAAACACATTGCAACCAATAAAAATAATTAAAAAAAAAAAAAACATCGTTACAATGAAATTAGCACCTGCTTTTTATTAAAGGACAGTTCTTAATCAGGCTTTGAAGAAGTCCTTAATGCAGGCCAAGGCAGAACACTTCCAAAGTCAAAAGGTAGTAGCTTTCAAAGCCATCAAGATGTATCTCATTGTTCCTGAGGAAATATTAGCAGCCCCTTTGTAACAAAGCACAATACCCAAGACATAAAGTATAAAACAATTAACTCCTTTATTTAAATTAACCCAAGTCATGATGGGACAAATAAACTTCATCAGATCATTATACAAAAGCAAATAGAAAATAGTGCAATACACTCAACATGGATGTATCTTTCAACTATCCCTTATGTAGCCTTATAGTTTCAGCCCCATCATTCATTAAGTTGTCAATTTTAAGACAACTTACTGAGGACTACTTTCTGTCAGTCATATCAAGTATTAGAGATGTATTCCTAATATTATTATTCTGAAAATGCATGTTGATGCAAAAGAACATGGGTATACTATGGGGTCTACTTTCAGATCACGAAATCCCATATTACCAATGACTGGAATGTCAAGGCCAGAAGATTGCCTTGTTGAAATGGTAAAATTGCATAATACTGAGTCAGAGGATACCAAATCTGTGAAGGTAGGCATTGTGTTGTGTTTGTGTAGTGTGGTATCCCTTTGGGAAGTGGTACATTTTAGTAAATATATGTGGCAGATGTTCCATGTGCCATTGAAGGGAATTTGTAGCTTGTGTTGTAAAATTTCTGAAGTAAAGGGTAAGAAAGATTTTATTTTTGAAGGTAGGACTTGGGTGCTTGTAAGTAAATTGTGTGAGTGTTGTTTGCAGCACTGGGATAAGTGAGTGGGACTGGATGTGCTTGTGTTGGCAGGATGTAGCTATTTAGGGAAGGGAGAGGTACCTGTGTTAGAAAGTATTTGGACACATCTGTTGTGGAGATTGCGGTACATTGGGCATCAAAAAACTTACCTCACATCCACTGTAGTGCAATCTTCAAGTTTGTATATTAAATTTGCAGGGGTTGTGGGGGCCTCAGTCCCCCACATGGGGGTGCAGGAGGGCCTTGCCCCCTTGCTTAAACATAGAGAAGTCAGCAATGCTTTATTTTGTGTTTTTTGGTTTGTGCTTTGTGGTATAGGATGGGAAGTTTATGTTTTCATTGTGTTTTTCAATATGTTGGGAGTTGTTCTTATTCACATTCAGTATATTTTACTTTCGTGTTTATGGTCTTGATATACTGGTCTTCGTTATTGTGGGATTTCCTGATTTGAAAGTAGAGATGAACCATTTAATGACCATATTGCCAATTTTTGCATCAGCAGTAGTTTGTCAATTTCACTGTCAGAAATCCCAAAGTAAATGGCTTTCAGCTTTTTAGGTTGGAAAGAGAAAATAATGAATGACAATAGGAAGCACTTCCTAATGTAAGAAATGCTTAATCATGGAGATATTTATCTGATGAAAGCAAGAAGACTTTACTATGGCCAATTAATGATTCCTAAATATCAGTCAATTGCATGCAAAATTCCATAATGGCTGACATTTGACACAAACTCAAATTTGATGCCATGATTAAAACACAATATAGGAGTATCAAGGTTGTGGAGGAGCTAGGATTTTCATGGCATGGGCAGCTTTTTTATTCACCCTAATACATCAGGCTTATTAAATTTGATAAATCTGACCATGGCAATCTTCTATTCTCTTTGCAATTTGCAAATTTATTGATATAAAAAACAAGATCTTTCATGAATGAGGATGACAGAACTAGTAAATTCAACAACTTGCCCCATCTCTCAGATAATGGCATTGGTGCCAAACTAAACAAGTTTACTGACGTGGTGGCCCAACTATTAGCAGATTCCTCCTCTATTAAAACTGAAAATTTACAAATTAAAGCTGCATTGGAGACCTGCATCACTAAGACAACTTTCCTGGAAACCATAGTGAATATGCAGCCTACCTGACTGAAGACTGCTCAATGCCTGTTAATCAGCAGAAACAGGACATCTACTCCCTGCTTGACAGGATCACATCTTTGGAAGACTGATACTATCAAAATAATCTGAAGACTGATTGGTCTTAAGGATTGGAAAGAGAAGATAAGCATGGCTAACTTTTTGGAAATGTACCTGATGGAAGCCTTGAATCTCTTGTCAGCTATGCCTACAACTATTGAGAGAGAACTCTTTACCTTGCATAAATATGACTGGGTGCTCACCCAAATAAATTGTCCTTCAGCTCTGGAAATAAAGTGATAACCAGTTCATTCTAGAATCTGACAAAGAAGGATGACTCTTCGCACTCTGTGGCCACAGGGTATGTCTGTTTCAGGATTTTTTTATGTAAGTCTCTTTAGTCAAAAAGAGCATATTTTAGTTTAACAGCTTTTTTATAAGAATAGCATCCATTCCACCTTGTGCTGTCCCACACTCTGTGCCTTAAATGGAACAATCCAAATAATTGTTTAAGACAGAGGAGACAGCTTTGGCTTTCCTACAAACAAACTTGATCACTGGAGAAATTACAAATGCAAATCTCCCTCAGCATAAAGACACAGCCAGCACAAAAGAGCTCTTTAAGCTCCCCCTGGAGTGATCTAAGCTAAAAACTAGCCCTGGAATGTTTGTAGCTATTTCTTCAGATCATGCAACTCACATATCAAAAGCCCTGATACTACTGGTACTATTCAATGGCAGATAAGTGAACACCAGACCCACCTGAGGAAAACACCTGTCAAGCAGCTGCTTCTTAATGATTCCTTCCAGAGTTCTGACACGGATAAAAGCTTAGCCACAGAGACACCTAATATTCTAAGCAGCAGCAGCAGCAGTGATGTCTCCACAAAACAGACATCTAAAATCCCCTTGTTTATACTAGGATCCAAAGCAAATTTGGATAAATATATCTGCACCAAGAAAATACCCTCCCCACAGTCAAGTAAAATCAGCCATAAAGGCAAAGGTGTTTCATGAAACTGTGTCAAGAATGAAAGTGGATTTGTTGCTTGTGTGAACTAACATGATTGCTTACATCCACTGAGTCTAGCCCTTCACTGACCCTCAATTTGTTGCCAGGTCAGCAGCTAGCCTAAGCACTCCTTTTTGTGTAAATAAAATGTGAGCTAGAGAGGGGAACATGACTGTCCATTCATTATAGTTTCCTTTAAAGGTGATTTCTTGATGTTGCATGCATTTGCTGTATTATTCTTCTTGATTAATGTATCTATTTTTTTTTGCATACTTTGTTTGTTAACATTAAATGGCAGAGGGCCTTCTTCTCCATGGAAGAAAAATAGATATATAGTTGAGAAAGAGGAATTTAGTATATTCTTGGTCAGGAATGCAAAATTACTAAAAACATATGTACGAGTTATGTGTTATTTTGGGATGTAGAACTTATTCAAAATCTAAACCTAAAAATCAAAAAGGGGTATTATTGGATGCAAAGGCATCTTTAGGCAGGAAATTACACTGAAAATTACAGACAAAAAGTATAGGAGGACTTCAAGTTGTGTTTCCCTCTCCAGAAAGAGTATTGACAATATGTTTCATGTATGGTAAAAGGAGTTATGGGATTATCTCAGCGGGGACTTCAGTGTTAAACCAAATTCTATGAGACAGAAGCAACCATCTGAATGAGAGACATCTTAGTTAAAAAGGCATTAATGAAATCTGTGGTCACTTGGGGTCAGTGGATAGTGTGAGTGTAATAAACTCCAAAGATATATCCTACATGTATAACTTTCCCCAAGGTGTTTCTGGCAGGAGGATAGACTGCACATGATCATCAACTAATCTGACAAAGTGTGTTGTAACAGTTAATATTATTCCAGCCACCTATATTGACCATGAGGATGTTTTTCTCCATTTGCTCTCACAGTGGAACCTAGCTAATAGGAAAGGATGGAAAATGAAAGCGTTGATTCTCAAGGACAGAAAATTAGTCGACAAGATTGTGCACAGTGTTTTGAGATACATTTCCCAGAGCCCACCCACCAGTATACCATTGAACATGTGGTGGGAATCTATAAAGTTAGAACTCAAAAGCATGCACAACTTGGCTAAAGCCATTATTTTAAATTTGCTTGTTGACAGATTTACAGATCATGATGAGAAAGTAGCTACCTTACGGAACAGATGCAACTGTCAATATTTCAAAAACTAACTTTATCTGAAGAATATAAAATGATGTACTAGAAATTTGGTATGGCACTAAAGGGTAGAAGACAACTCTTTTAATACTGTGCTACATCTCAGTCTTAGGCCAAAGGGATCAGACCTGGGGAAACTTATGGCATATAAACAAACCTAGGAGAAGAGTAGTGATCATTTCTGGAGCAAAAGGATCCCACTCTAATGCATTAATCCTTACCCTAAACGTTTTTTTCAATGGGGAGTCTCACAGAGCTTAGTGAATCTGGTTGCTTCCTTGGATTATTTCATAATTTCAATAATTAAAACCACTACATTCTAAAGCAGAAGTCAGTAATTAAAACCACTACATTCTAAAGCAGATGTCAGTAATTAAAACCACTACATTCTAAAGCAGAAGTCAGTAATTAAAACCAATACATTCTAAAGGAGAAGTAATTACTTCAACCCTGTTTTAGTGCATAGACGAGTGATTGTGTTATTTGTCAGCTTGTGTTAAGAGAGCTTGAATGGGTAGCAGAAGATGAGCAGTCTTGGGATTGAAATCATGAGTCAGAGAGGGGCTATCATGCTGCTTTGATATCATCAATCAGAGATCCAAGAATATGAATAAACGTAAATGTGCCAGAGGTTACAAACCATATTTAAGCAATAAATCTATGAGAACTAAATTATGGATCTTGGTGGGACTGTATATGGTGTATTTGTAAGAAGAAATGGTTGAATCTGAGGATATGGAATTCCTACAGGACTGGCAAATAGTTGTGGGATCAGCTAAATGCCAAATATCTGAGAGTCAGTAAAGATGCCTGTTGAACATTAGCGCACTACCGGTATTCAATTCTGTACCAGCAGTTTGGAATACTGGAACAGAAATGAATTCTAGTGCTGCTTTTATGATCAAGACTGCAGGACTGAAGCAATTCAGCACAATACTTCAGGTGTGGTACACTTCAGTTTTAATAGAAAGTAGAAATATTAGTCCTGATGCAGGAAGCTCTTTAATTTTTGTTGTCGCTGTTCCTCAACCTGGAGTTAGGAAGCAGGAATGTGCCCTGGCATACACCTGATGTTAGACATGCCAGGCAGAGTAGGGAGTGTTTTTATGAGAGGTGTCAGATTTGTGAACAGCACCAGGCATTAGCAGAGATAGCTACATCTCTGATAGTCATGATTAAGGAATTGACAATCTTATAGACAGATATCACATATGTGAAACCTAGACATTTACTAATTGAGCTTGCCACATGTTTTGAAAAAGTCAAGTACTTTGGCAATTGCTCTCAGTCAAATAGAAAGGTATTGGTCACTATGTGATCTATGTGCATTCAGCATAAATATTCCATGGTGAAAGTTTAACACGATCTGCAATTTGTAGAAATGATAAAAGAATGTAAGCCAAAATATCTGAAATACAAATTGCAATTTCATGCTATTTTCAAGGTGTTTTGGAATGGCAAGATGTCTTTTGTTTTTTCCTACCTCCAAAAAAATAATAATAACATGACATAAGTACATTGGTATTCCTCCAAACTGTATGAAAGTTGTGCAGGCATGACTGAATGCAAGTATCCTGCAGTAAGCTGCTGACTCATTTTTCTGCATTGCATCCAGTGAGGAACAGGATAGGCTCTGTCTCCCACAAGACACCTGAAATGGATTTAGAGGGAAATCAGGGAATCTGTCACAGTTGCCGTGTATGACATTTTTATGCTAACATCTGTTTTATATCATTTTATTTGTGAAACACTATTACATGTTTAAAGTGCATGCTTATAATCGTTTATATTTGCAGGATTACTTATTTTTAAAGGGGTTATTAAAAGGAACAAGTTAATCTGAAAATTCATGAGTTGCAACATTTTTCTTCCTAACAAATTCCTCCCTATCAATATGTTCATGAATCAGATAATAAATTGAATGTGTAAGGTTTGGAAGTACAGTATTCATTTGAATGGTTCATAGTCACTACAGATGCAATGGAATCCTGCTACTAATGTAATGAACAGCATATAATATACTGTATGCTAACAAGCAGAACTGGTTTATAAAGTTTGTGCTCCTCTGATGTAGGCTGCTGTCAGTTCCTGTAATGCTAATTATTGGTTTGTATTACTCTGGATCAATAAATAGTAATTGTATTTGAAATAATTGGTGTGAACAACACTGAAACCATATTTATCTGTTCAGAACAGCATAATTTTCATCTTGTGATTTTCTTAATTGCAAAGCTAAGTTTTATTGCATTGATAAATTAGTACATTAAATGAGGAATGCTAGTGGTTGTGTTCTGATAAGGCAGTTATAGTTCAGCGTTCTTCAACTTTGAAAGCCAGTCTCCATATCCAGTGAATTAAAATAGGTGTTACTGGCATACTAATTTGCTTCTTTTCAAAAGTGTAATGGATTTTGACTTTTATGTAGTTCCAGTTTATTAGAGGCTCATCAACCAAGTACAATAACAATCAATATAACTGTAATGATAGATAATAACACAACTCCTCAATGTAGGAGAGCATATCTAAGAGTTTTAAAGGAGAAAATAAAATTAAGTGGGAAGAAGAAGATTGTAGGTCTTTTAGATAACATTTGTTAAGCAGGACTAGATATCCATATTATTAATTATACCTATGATCTTTTCAGTACATTAGATCATCACCTTCACCAAGGTTGGTCAATCAGCTGGTCAATTTAAACTTTACATTTTAAATGTCCAGACTGTATCAGGTCCTGATGACCTACATGTGGATATAAACATTGTTTATAGAATGTAATATAATTTAGTAATATAAAATATTAAGTGAGAGGTCATGCTGTATTTAAAAAGTCTTTGTGGTGATGCTAAATAATTAGCACTGCTCTCACTGTAATAGCTACATAAATATGCCCCCCCCCCACACCTTAGACCTTTATATAGTGGGTACTGATTCCTCAATGCAAGGTAAAATTAGGATTTGCTATTGAGCCATTAATGATTCAATACATTATGAGACAAAATTTTAGTACAGAATTACTTCCCTACTGGCTTCAAATCCATTGTAAAGATATCCTGAAACACTACTAAGACCAGGCTACAAAACACTGACTCCTTCCATTGCAATAAAAGCCATATATCAGTAACACCCATTTAGAACAGGCAATGTCTGAATAGCAATACTGTTAGGAAAGGGTTTTAGTAATATAATTCTAAGGACCTATGCATCATCTGCAACCTAAACAGAACATGTTGGATTGACAGGTATGTATCCCAAGGAGTACCCCCTTTCTAGAATAAACTTCCCATCCATGTGGAGCAAAGCTTATCTCTAACAATATTTGAATGTAACTTGGAACAGTAGATGGAAAATTATAAATTTACCTTTCGATTAACACGTATGTCCTTATTTGACAGGAGCAGCCAGTGAATGCTTGATGTTTACAAGCCAGTATCATAACTCATTAAATTCCTTGGGGTATTGACACGTCAGCAATATTTTGGCAAATCCGGGTACGTTTTGCTAGGCTTGAAATTTCTCCAGGGCTGTTAGCTTAGCAACCACCTGTAAACCTGTGATCTGGTAATATGTTGTATTGGGGCTGGAGCAAGTGTAAGTTTAGGAATCGGGTTAACATACATGAGTAAGGGTGGGCATAATGCACAATCTATCATCCTCCCTAGCTTTTCCTCTATCCCTAACATACATATACACTAACCACTACAAATGATCTTGCACATCTTCACAACCACCACTTTTTCAGTCAAAGATTCATTTTCATTCATGCTCCTGCTTAAATAAACTAAAAAAACTTAGAATCATCTGTATATAATACACATAAATGAGCACTCACTCTTATGTGCAGTCACTCTTTTCTATACCCATACAAACTGTTCTACCAAATGAGTATTCTACCTTTTTGATTAGCAGTGTAAATACACACATTCGCATGCACACAGACATACACACACACACACACACACACACACACACACACACACACACACACACACACACACACACACACACACACACACACACACACACACACACACACACACACACACACACACACACACATATCTATATCTAAAAAGATATAAATATAGATATAGAGATTCACTTTAGAATCTCAAAATTCTGAAACATCGAATTTCATATGATCAAGACCATATGATCGATCTTTGGGAATATCGAAATTTCATTACAAACAAAAAAAAAAACAATTTAAATGTTTCTGCAGGGGGGCAAGCCCCTCTGCACCCCCACACCCCTGCTACTTAAATATTCCAACTCCGAGATCGCACTACAGTGAGGAAAAGGGAAATCTCCCATTGCCCGCTATATGCGGATCTCTGTTCACAATGTTGGGATTCCCAAAGTTCGATCATATGGTCTCGGCCATATGAAATTAACTCTTTCAGGATTTCGGCATTGTGAAGTATTCCCAGATATAGATATAGATATAGATATAGTCTGTGTTGCTTTCTGCTCATTTTCCCAGAGCTCAGAAACGTATGGCATCTTGGCATGTATTCCAGAAGTATTTTACTTGTATTCAGTGCCATCTAGGTAAAGCTTAGTACTTTTTATTGCTAAATCACACTTGCATGAGTAATTTGGAGAGTTCGCTATTGATCCTTGTTTTTTCTTGTGCATTTCACTTTATTTTTGTAAAAAAGAAAATGCTCTTCCTCTTACTGTTACTGCTGTGAGACTGTTTTGAAATTGCCTTCTGCAAGGATTTTCAGTTAGTTGTTTAATTGCACTTTTGGGTCTCTTCTGCTGCATTTATACATTAGGAGGACTAGGTTTATTCATCTTGTGGCAGAAGCTGTTTACCTGGACTGACTTGGAAAACACACAAGAGTGCTCATAGTGAAGTTGTTTTACTGGGCAGAGGGCTTGTCATTTAGATTTCTGTTTTTTCTGTGCTGCTACAAATTTGGCATGTTTGCAAAGAGGGCTTAATGCACAATAATGGTTAGCAGTGCCTTGTACAGTAGCAGCCACCTAGAAAGCAAAAGTTTATGATAGAACAGACTGTAGACTTTATAGCAGTAAATGTAGAGCAACTACCTTGAGTGCTGACAAGCTTAGAGCAGCTAGTTGGGTGTCATGTGGCAACACCTATAGATTTCATTAAATTCAGTAATGTGCAAGTATTATGGTTAGTATAGTTTAGTACTCTTTAGCATAATCTGCCCCAATAAAGCACCCTTATTAGTCTGCAGAAACAAAAACCCTTTATTTATTTTATTTATTTATTTAAATAAATAAATAAATAAAATAGAACACCCTTATTAGTCTCCACAAACAAAAACCCTTTAATAGTCATATAACTACAATGCACCACCCCCTTGTAGCTCACACATCAAAGAACTGGACAGTAGGGATATGCAGTTTCCTAACTTCTCTGTAGCCAGCTTGCAGATATGGGCAGCCTGAGACAATGTAGCAATTGTCTCATGTTTACTGACAACCACTTAATCCGTAAAGAAATAGACACAGAATGCAAGCGGTGTGCTTACACAATGACACAGGAGGCTAAACTTTTGCATACAAGTGCAAATCAAGTTGTCGAAACATGCACACACTCACACACACACACACACACGCACACACGCGCACACGCGCACACACACACACACACACACACACACACACACACACACACACACACACACACACACACACACACACACACACACTCACATACACAAACATATGCTGAAAAACTTTAAAGAAATCTTCCTAAGCAACAAAGATCACCTAGACCACCCACTGGTAAAGCTATGCCTCAGCAAGCCCAAATACACTTAAAAAAATGCAAAATCTAGCACCACACTTACAATCACTCTTAATAAAGCCTCAAACACTAAGCCCCTAAGGCAAGCAAAGAAACTTCCCAGGATTCTTGCAATAGGGGACTCCATCATAAGATATATGATGCCCCTCTTACCAGGCATAACGAGGAGAAAATAAAAGTCATTTGCTTATCTGGAGCTAAGAACCAGAAAACCACCCATGTACTCATGTCATCACACCACAGATACCTGTGTAATTCCATCATAGTCCATGTAGGTATAAATGACCAGAGATGTATCTAAATCGACTATAAGAAGAGAAACATTGTGGAGCTCTCAGACTATGTGTCTCAAGCTGGTATGAGCCTAGCATTAAGCATTCCATTGCCATTACCAATGATGATGCCACAATATGAACAAAAAATGTTGATTTCAACAATTGGCTGTCTTTTTGGTGCCATTCTAAAGGGATCTAATATTTTTCAGCTTGAGAGGGCAATGGCGAATGGCCACATTGCATTAGCTGGATCTAGGTAGGCAGTATGCAGCTTTCCCCACTTCCTTTGCTTTAGTGACCTTTTCAAAGAAGCCCACCAGGTTCAGTAAACATGACATTCATTGACAAATCCAAACTGGGATGTCTCCATTGGCTGGAGGTCTCCTATGTTTTTTATTGATAATTTCCATGACAATTCTTTCCAGTGCTTGCAAACAAGACTAGTACGACTATAGCATCTCTTGAAGGTCCTCCCCTTTAAAGGTGGATGACCGTTGCAGTCCTCTATTCTCATGGCATAAAACCTGTTTTAAGGCTATAGTTAAGTAGTAGCTCCAGGGGTCCTGATAAGTTGTATTTTAGATTGCTCAGGATGCATCCTGGGATGTATTTGGGGACCACTGAGGTTGTGTTCTTGGTTTTAGTGAGCGTAGTCAGTCCATGCTCTCTAGTTATAGTTGAACGGGTTACAACTGAGGGTATTTTCTGTGGGATGATTGGGGGTGGGGATGGTGGTAAAGCTGGAACTGAATCTGTCCACAAACAGGTTCTCTATATCACCAGGCTCAGGGAATGTTGCACTATTAACAACCAGTTGAGCACATTGCTATGTAGTACCCTTAAGGTTTCTGACACAACTGAAGAAGGCCTTATAGTTATCTTTCATCTGGGCAACTATCTTAATCTTAAAGTTGTCTTTGGTTGACCTAATTAACCCTCTAATTGCCTATTTAGTCTGATGAGTGAGTTTTTATCTTTACTGGGAATTACACTTCCTGATTATTGTCATAATTTTTTTCCTTTGTAGCATATCCTGTTTAATCTGAGGTGCCATCAGGGTGCTTTGCTTCTGTGGCTAGTTCTGGGCTTACCTCTGGTAGGTTCAGCAGCCTCCACGCAACCATTGACATGGTTGTGCAAATTTTCTGAGCGCTACTCAGCATAGGCTGCTGTGTTCTCAGTGTTTAGAGTGCAATAAATTTTGACAAAATGTCAGATGCATTTTGTATTCTTTAGTGATTTTTTTTAAAAAATATCAATATGATTTCACTGTTAGACTGGATTGTTTTTAAGGCTGAGGAAAGAGATTCACAAAGTTCAGTGGCAATGAAAGACTATTTATCGTATGTACTCACAGTTTTGTATGAGATATTTTTTTGGCTGAGATTCCTTGCGGAGAAATTATTTTTTGGCTATATGATTTAGCTTAACAGTTAGAGGATCTGGCATTAGGTGGCTAGCTGGATAGGAATGATTACAGTTTTAGCACTTTGAAAACAATGTAGCAAATGCAATCTCTGTTTTATCTAGAGAAGGGTAGTGGTGTTCTTCTTTGAGAATAAGGTAATAAAACGTGCAGATATGGTTGCTAAATGTTCGAAGGACTGAAAGTTTGTTAGATGACTCAGCAATGCAGAAAGAGCATATTCTAGATGCACTATAGTGGTACTTTTAATAGCTGCTTATTTGCTATAGTATGAAAAAAATGGGATTTGTTTCTACCATAAAAGTAGCACACTAATCTTGTCTCTTGTATTCATGTGTTTCTGTTACTTATTATGGACATGACTGATATGTAATTTAAAATCTGGTGGTTGCAGTTGTTTTTTATTTTATGGATTGCATTTTAAACACACACACACACACACACACACACAAACACACACACACACACACACAAACACACACACACACACACACAGACACACAGACACACACACACACGCACACACACACACTCTCTCTCTCTCTCTCTCTCTTTTTTCTCTCAATATATTGTTTCTTTGTCTCTGTCTTTGTCTGTCAATTCATCTATCTCTCTATCTATAGATAGATATAGATAGACAGTCCGACAGACAAATATTATACATGAGCAGAAGCATTGCTAGATTATTGGCACTTTTTTCACATACTCAAAATACCATCCCTCAACTAAATGTTGAGAAGCGGAAAAAAACCACAATTTGATGCAGTCATATACACTCCGCATGCCCTCACCTCTCAAAGGAAATACATTGTTATTATTCATTTATGAAATGACACTTTCCTTCCAGCTTCATGACTCAGTGCTGCTGCTGCACTCCTACACCATTGGCACCTGCTTATCATCCCTCACGATGGCCTGCACCTAGGGCATTTACCCTGTTCATCCCCCCAGTCACAGCTGTGCATATGAGTATATTATTAATGATTGACATGTAGTTATACTAAGTTATATAATGTTGATTCCAGCACATTGAGCATTCTAAACTTTGACAAAAAGTGTCAACAAAACTGCAACAATCATGAAAAGAAAACACAAACCAAAAAAAAAAAAATTAAAGTGAAATGGATGTCATAATCCCTGATATATGGGCTACACCCTCACACATCATAATTTAAGTATACTAACTCTAATGTCACGCAACCATGACCAAAGGAAAACCTCCCCAGTTCCAGATTTGGTGTACATAAGTAGCAGGGGGTATGAGGTGTGCTGGATTGTTTCCCCTTCAAAATCACCACTGTAGGTGTGTTTAGTTGTTCACTTTTTATGTGTTTAAAAAGTCTTTATGTTATCATATATGAATGCATATGTTTGTGTGTGTGTGTGTGTGTGAGTGTGTGTGTGGGCATGCGCATGTGCCCACACACATATATATAGGGTCTGTATTAATTCATCGAACACTTAGAAAACCGAATGATGATTTATCGACCTCATGTAAGTGAAAGCTTACAAACTCGAATGCTTAGAACAGCTATTTTTTTCCTATGGAAAAAAAATTTCCAAAAAAAAAAAACACAAAACATAACATAACATGCGGGGCTTCACCCCCCCACACACCTCCTGATGAGGGGGGCTGTGCCCCCCTACTTAAGTATGCCAACTCTGAGATCGCACTACAGTGATGAAAATGGCAAATTAATGGACGCGGCCAAGCAATTTCTTTCCCAGGAAAGAATTCGCTTATATGCCACTTCGTCATTTTGCCTTTTTGTCTTTTCAAGTTCGACCAAGATGTATTCGAAAGAATGCATCTTCGGTCATCTAATAAGAACCTTATACATATATATATATATATATATATATATATATATATATATATATATATATATATATATATATGGGTCACAGTCTTTTTATCAATGTTTTCTTATCGGAGCTTAAGAAAGTTGGTATGTGTGATCTAAATTCAGGGTGACTCAACCAAATTATCTAACTACCTTCATGGTGACTCAACCGAATTATCTAACTACTGACCAATAGCTATAGTATCCCCACTGTCAAAAATACTACAAAAATGTATACATTCCCAAATACTAAAATATCTTCTATCCAACAATCTCCTAGTTGAAACTCAACACAGGTTTTGCCCAGACCACAACACCACCACTGCCCTTATCAGCTTCTCCAACTATGTTAATCAACAGCAGAATGCAGGCAATTTGGTATCAACTGTCTTTATGGACCTGTCCAAAGCATTTGATAATCTTTCCCATAACAAACTGCTCACTTCACTCTCAGAACATTAAGTAAATAACTCTGCAATCATATGGTTTGAGAACTATCTTTCAAACCTCAAGCAAACCGTTAAGTCAGAGTACTATCTATCTCCCTTTCTCCCTGTCACCTTAGATGTGTCTCAAGGATCTAAACTCGGACCCCTGCTCTTTACAGTATGCACCGACAACCTTCATAAAGCCACCCTCCATACAAGGTTAGCTCAATATGCCAATGACTCTAACCTATTCTGTTCAGCCCCCATTCTCCAACTCCTACAGAAAACAACCCAAGAATCCTTCACAGCCACTGGAACCTGTTTATCAGGCTCTCAATTAATACTCAACTCTGCAAAAAAAGCTTATGCTCTTTCACTCCTCCAAAGCTAGAGATCCCCTTCCCCTTTTTACAGTTATCACCTCTGACAATGCCCGTATCACACCAGTTGTGCATGTCAAGCTACTAGGTGTCAGCATCGACCAAAACATGAAATTTGTCAAGCTGATAGCTCAAAACATAACAAAAGTGCATAAAAAACTAGGTGCACTCTATAGATGTAAAAACTATCTGACCCCCCCAATAGTAAATCTATCATAGCAAGAACCCACCTACTCCCTATATTACTCTTTGCATCTCCTGTTCTAGTTATCCTAAATAAAGACGATTTAACCAAACTATCCACTTATTAAAACAAGATAATGAAATTTGCTACTGGTTCTTCATACAGATCTCACCATTGCTTAGCCTTTCAAAAACTTTCCTGGCTTGAATTACCAAACTTACTGACCCTAAACCAATGCACGTTAGCTCACCAAATTATTTACCACCCCAATAAAACCCCAACCTTACATAGCTTATTTAACCATTATTCCAATAGATGACTGCGAAGGTCCACCAACAAAGGGCTGGTTGAAGTTTCAAAATGCAGATACATCTCAGGAGACTCCCTTTACTCCTGCACTATTGCAAGGATGTGGAACTCTCTCCCACTTGAAATCAGGTTCAGGCAAGCAATATTAGTCTTAAAAATCAACTAAAAATCCTACCTCAACAAGTGTTGGATATGTACGTGCTCTGATCTGGGCTAACTCCTTCAAAACCTCGCTTTATCTCCAACATCTTCCTCTATCTAGAATCACTTTACAGCTTGTTATAGTTTCAAACATATATCTAGAATCATAGTACAGCTTGCTATAGTTTCAAACATATATAACCCCATGTAATACAATCTATACCATAGTTCATGGTATTATGTATTAAGTTACTCTTCTGATGTATGTTGTTATACATACATAGCTATGTCTTGTATATTTATGTTTCTTTCTGTACTACTTATATTCACGTGAGTTTGTTTTAGAAAAATATGTATCTGAACATATATAAAGTGCTAGTTAAAAAGCAAATAGTATATAATGCATTTTATTCTATTAATAATATGGCAATAAGAATGATTTTACATGTAATTGCTTGAAGCTTTGGAACTGCAGTGTATTTGAACTCTGACCCTCGCAGTAGCCAGCTCAGCAAGCTTATGTTTTTCACTAATGATTATCTGCTGGGTCAGGAAATTAAATGTATAAAGCATTGAAAATCTTCTTCTCCTTCCTCTGGGACAATTGGCCTTGTGAATGTTACCAAGATAAGACACAGCTGTTGGAAGAATGTTGCAAGAAGAACAAAGAAGTGTATTACAAGACTGAACCAACTATTGTATTCGAGCAGGCCTGAAACCTTGAAGGAGTAACATTTACAGGAAGACATTATAACTGACCAGGTGCTTTGCAAGGCTGTATTATTCCCAAGGGAAAGCTTTTTTAAAAATATAACATCAGCAATCTTTATGAATAGAATACTGTTAGTAAAAGTGATGTAGGTGCCCTGTGACTAACCACGTCAGAAAGGTGGGCACAAACTAGAAAATAGAAACTATAAGAATTGTGTACTTCCTGCATCATGTGAGACAAAACTCTGTACTTGTATGGTTTTTTGCCTCCTGGTGTACACTGGTAAACTTTTGCATCTGAGCCTCCTGTGTTGTTATCTTTGTTTTTATTTAACAGTTTGGTCCTTCTTGAATCGGAAACCCTCAGACAGCTACAGATCAGAGTGTACCGGTGGTCAAACACTGCGCAGGAGAAGCTACCGAAATGGTTCTTCTTTAAATACAAAGACCTCTGACTGAATTGCCATTTTGAGAGGCTGGCCACTTTCTGATCTGCGGCCGAAGAGCGGTCTCGAACTGGTCGACCCAGGAGGCTCAGGTAGGAAGATATTTGCCTTTTTTCTGTTTTAGATCAGGGACTAGGTTGCAGTAAATACTATTGTCAGAAGATTTGTTATACAGATCAGGGACAAAAGGAAATTACTGTATATTTTGTCAGAGATCAGGGAAACAGAATAAGGTAGGCAGTCATTCTAGATGAACTGTGTAAGGAACTGAAATACCATGTGGTGAAAAGGGTTACGTAACATTTTCTTTTAGTATGGGAAATCAGTGCACTAAAACATCGCGAGATCCGGCCCTAACTGAAGACGCAAAATATATGCAATTACAACGGGCTGATAATGTAAGGTATTATACAAAATGGGTTAATAAATACGGATTTGATGGTAAATTAGATGAAATTTCATTAGTTAAACTTTTAAAACAACTTAAATCTGACGCAGAAGGTCAGGCAAAAAAACAACAATGATTAGGCATTCCTCAGGCACACAGGTGGATTGAGGAAGTAAACCGAAGGGAACAAAAAACTAAAAATGCTAAGACGTTATTTTTAGATAAAGAGGATAATAATACAGTAATAGCTATGGCTCCTCCTCACCCGCCCCCTCCGATGCCTTTTTCAGGATATGAAGCCGGAGGACAAGCTGGTCCACCTCCATGTTATCCTGATGTCACAAGAACACTAAAACCATTTGTTAGAGATCCTATTGAAACTAGGCCACGGATACGTAAAACACTTGGGGACACAGACTTGTATCAAATAGGGAGAAACACACTAGAGGAAAATGAGGAAGAAATCTGTCCACTAATCGAGGTACCAAATCCTCAGGCAGGACAGGAAGGGCAGGACCCAACACTTCTAGTATACAGACCATGGACACCGGAAGATATTCGGAAAGCTACAGAGGGAATCCCCCATCCAAAAGTTAATTACACAAAGTTTTTACAAGATTTACAAGGTATGTGACTAAGTTACCACTTGAATGTGGAAGAAGTAGAAAAGGTGGTTAGACAAATTGTGGGTCCAGACTGGCACATGATTTGTAGCACCTGGAATCCTCGTAATGCAGAGCTTAAACCACTCCCACATAGTGGTGCAGAACTAGACAACAGAGTAAAAAGTCACACAGACCGAATTTCCGAAAAATGGAAACCCAGAGCAGATTGGACTTGCATTAACCAATGCATACAACAAGAGAATGAAACTGTAGATGGGTACTATGGTAGATTATTGGAATGTTTCAATAACCATAGTGGTATGGCTATTCCTGAAAATCAGACACATGATACCTCGTATGAACAGCAACTGAAAAATGCATTTCTGAAAGGTTGCATTGCACCTATCAGTAGCTTTATTACGAAGCATATGATAGATCATCGAACAAGTAGGCTACAAGCCTTACTTGAATATGCTAGACATGCTGAAAGACACTTTAATAGTAAAAAGAAAAAGAAGACACAAGTCTTCACTGCTGAAGACGGAGCTGAGGTTTTTGTAGTACAGTCCGGTAAGAAGGGCAAGAAAAATGCCCAGGGAAATAGACAATCTGACAAAAGGTCAGAAGATTTTGAAGAGAGAAAAAAGAAAGGTGAGTGCTTTAAGTGCGGAAAGAAAGGACATTTAGCAAGGGATTGCAGGCTAAATAAAAAGGTAACTACAGAAAGTAAGGGTGATGAGGACTGACTATATGATAGTGATGAAAGTCAGAAATCATCAGGGAAGGCTAACAAACAAAGGACAAATGTAAATGTAGTAGAAGGAACAGAGGAAGTGCAAGCAGATATAGAGGATGAAGAAAGTGAAATTTTAGATTTGGCATTACTGAGCTTGGAGCTCTATCTGGCAGACACAAAACCGGAAGTTACACTTCTGGTGGAGGGAAGGGAAGTAAAATTCCTGTGTGACTCAGGAGCGTCACAAACTTTGATACACCCCTCCAAGTTACCAGAATATTCCGAATCACCTGATTATATATTAGTGAAAGCAGCAAATGGACAGCTATATAGGGAGCCACTCTCCCATGATATAACAATAACTGACCCTGTTTCAGGTATGACTCAGAAAAGTAAAATTGTAGTTTCTGCAAAATGTCCAGTAAATTTACTAGGAAGAGATCTTATGCAGATATTTGGCATAGCGGTAGTTCCCACTATGCAGGGTATGGAGGCACAAAGACAAATGGATACTTTTGTGGTGCGACTGGAGGGTGAGACTTTTTACTGGTACAGCCAGGACCTAGTTATGACTGGTCCAGGGGCAGTAACTGAGGAACTGATGAATGTAGCCATCAGTAAGGCCCCCTCCCTTGACACTGACCAACAGCATTTGTTACATTGTACTCTATACTACTGTAGCACGCAAGGACCTGATAAAGAATATGAGCAAGAGTTATTCAAAAATCCTGCTAACAGGTTAGTATTACGAACCTTGTATTGGGATACTGAGGGAAACAGTGTGGTAAGCTGTTCATTACCTCAGGAATTCATGACACTGTATAAATCTAATCGACTACCACATGTCAGCTTGACAAAAAACAAGAATATGAAATGGGCAGACTTAGGAGAAAAAGTAACAAGATGGGAAAAGCAAACTGATTTAGAATTATCAGAACAGGGAATACAAAAACAGAAATTGAATTGGCTAACACAGACACATACAGCTGTACACTTACAAACTAGTGAAGACAGCTGATTAGCGTTCTTATTAGAAGAAGAAGAAAAAGCCTTGTGTGACATACCAAAGATTCTTTGGTCAACTGGCAAATCAGATGTAGGACTTATTCAAACAGCAGGACCAGTTACTATTACACCAAAATCAGCATTTAGACCACAGAAAAGACAATACCCCTTGAGGAAAGATGCAGAGCAAGGAATCAAGCCTATATAAGCAGCATTACTCAAGGAAGGAGTACTGGTAGAATCTCTTGATTCACCATGTAACACCCCTCTATTTCCTGTTAAAAAAGCAAACGGGGAATGGCGGATGGTACAGAATTTACAAGCTGTAAACAATGCAATAATACCTAGAGCACCTACGGTGCCAGACCCACACACTTTGTTGAACGATTTAAAGCCGCAACAAAAATATTTCACTGTAGTAGACATAAGCAATGCTTTCTTTTCAATACCTATACATCCTGATAGCCAGTATTGGTTTGCATTTACATTTCAGGGTAAAAGATATACCTATACTCGGCTACCACAGGGATATTGTGAAAGTCCAATGATATTTGAACAAGAAATGGCAAGCAACCTGGCAGGGTTTAACCCACCAGGAGGTAGTCAGATTCTACTTTATGTAGATGACATTTTGCTAGCAGCCCCCACCCAGCATCAATGCAGGGAGGATACGATAGCATTATTGAAATTTTTAGCAGCACAGGGACACAAAGTTACAACTTTGGAGAAAACAAGTCAGATACCTAGGATATGTAATATCCAATGAAGGTAGAATATTAGACGAAGACAGAAAAACAGCAATTTTACAAGCACCTAAGCCAGCGACCAAGAAGGAAATTATGTCCTTCTTGGGAACAACTAATTTTTGTCGAAGCTGGATATCAAACTATGCCTTAGAATCTGCTCCACTGGCTGATTTAATATATAAAACACCAATGGCAGCACAAGATATATTGCAATGGACACCCGAAGCAGAAACAGCTTTCTGCAGATGAAAACAATTGATAGCTTCTTCATTAGTTTTAGGACTTCCGAATTACCACAAAAGATTCTTTCAGACCACAGATTGTAAACAGGGATACATGACGTCAGTTCTGACGCAATAGCATGGGGATAAGCAACGCCCCATAGCTTACTATTCATCACAGTTAGACCAGTGGCACAATCGTTGCCTCACTGTGTGCAAGCAGTGATCGCAGCTGCAATGGCAGCACAGGCTTCGGCCTCAGTGGTGTTATTCCACCCTCTCACATTGAGAGTGCCTCATGCAGTCGCGATAATTTTACTGCAAGAAAAACTAGCATATCTTTCTCCTGCTAGACATCTTTCATGTATGACCATACTGCTGAGCCAACCTCATATGGTAATTGAACGTTGTACAACGTTAAACCCGTCAACGTTACTTCCGACTCCTGTGGATGGCACACCGCACAGCTGCCTGCAGGAAATTGAGCAAATAACTTTGCCCAGACAAGACCTCACTGATATGCCCTTGGATGATGCCAAGGTGACATTTTACGTGGATGGCTCATGCAGAAAGGGTCCTACAGGGAAAAATCTAGTAGGGTATGCAGTGGTTACAGATACAGAGATCTTAGAAGCCCAACCTTTACAGCATAACCTATCTGCTCAAGCAGCAGAATTGATAGCCTTAACACGGGCTTGCACTCTAGCGAAAGATAAATGTGTGAACATATATACTGACAGTCAGTATGCTTTCTCTACAGTGCATGTTTTTGCACAACAATGGAAAAATAGGGGAATGATAACATCTAATGGCAAACCGATTAATCATGTGCAACTTATTTTGAACTTATTAGATTCTATTCAGTTACCTACTAAAGTAGCTATTTGTAAATGTTTAGCTCATACAAAACAACAGGATAGAATTTCAAAAGGAAATGCAAAAGCTGATGCAGCTGCAAAGCAAGCAGCCTCAGACTCACAAACTTTACTTTTAACCGAAGAATTACAACCCTCTGAGATTTTAGATCTAGAAATGTTAAAAACAATGCAGGCACTAACTACGAAAGCAGAAAAACAAAAATGGGAGAAACGAGGTGCAATCCTCGAAAATGGACTGTATGTCTCCAAAGAGAAAAAAACAATATTACTGTCTAATTTATTTAGATATGCAGCTTTGTTGAGCCATGGGCAGTGCCATGTCTCAACAGGGGGGATGGTACAGTTAGTAAATCGAATATTCCAAACATACGGATTCATAAATTACACAAAAAAATTTTGTGCAGCATGTCATATTTGTAACACACATCATGCACAAGGGGCATTCAAACCCAAGCAAGGGAGTTTTCCTACACCACCATATCCGTTCCACACTATTTGTATGGATTTCATAGAATTGAATAAATGTGAAGGGAAAAAATACTGTTTAGTAATTATAGATATGTTTTCCAAATGGGTAGACGCATTTCCAACTAAAAATCCGGATGCAGCAACCGTGGCAAAAGCCCTATTAAAAGAAATAATTCCTAGATTTGGCATACCGGAAAGGATTTATAGTGACAATGGGACAGATTTTGTTAATCAGACGATTCACCAGCTTGGGAGATTCTTTGGAATCTCCTTGAAGAATCATTGTGCTTACCACCCACAGTCTGCAGGACTGGTGGAAAGGTACAATGGAATTCTAAAAAACAAATTGAGAAAGCTAGTGAGTGAGACACAGAAAAACTGGATTTGCTGTTTGCCTTTGGCACTGCTGAGCATGAGAACAGTTTCAAATGTAAAGGGTTTGACTCCCTTTGAAATGATATTTGGAAGGGCATATTATGTGCCACAGTGGAAAGCTCTCATGCCTGCAGAACTAGAGGCTGACAGCTCATTAGCTAGCTACATGAGAAAACTGTTAACAAATAAAACTGTTTTGCAGTTGAACTCTTTTTCAGTGCTCTTTTGCAGTGCTGACTCCGGGGACCTGGGTGTGGTTGAAGGTTACGAAGAGGAAGAAATGGGTGAGTCCAAAGTGGGAAGGACCGTACCAGGTACTGTTGGCAATGCCTACTGCAGTCAAAGTTGCTGAGAGGTCGTCCTGTGTCCATCTGATGCACTGTAAACCGGTAAAGAATTTTCAACTTGATAAACATTTTGGGACTGATACACAACAAAGGCAGGATGGCCAAGAGCAAAACGAGTAAAAATACAGATAAACCCCAAAGATGTTGCTTAATCATCTTGTTGACTATGCATTTATTGACTATGATTGTGATGACCTTCCTTTTGTTGTGGCTTTTCCTACATGTAACCACACAAGTGAAAGTGGAGAGACGTGATGAACTGTCTATAGACTGGCATCCGAACTTTAACACATACCTAGCTATGAAGCGTGTATATGTAGAAACTATGAACATTTCAAATTGCTGGGTTTGTACTGCTATACCAACAGCATATGGAGGACTGTTAATGTCCGCTGTCCCCTTGGGGATAAATGAGACTTGGGAGAATTTACTTTTTGATACAGGATCTGTAAGATCACAAGACAAAATTGCATTGTATTTGCCTATTACACAGAAGGGAATTGTATGTTTTATAAGAATGATACACTTCAAGTGGGTTGGAGTAACTGTAACATAACTATATCTTATAAATGCTATATTAAAGTTAAAGATAGAGGCACTGTTTGTAATACGCATTATGATTCATATTTGAGTTTAATGAAAACAACATTAAGTGATGTGCAGAGAAATCCTGTTTTGCATAAACAACTGTCTATTATAGACAAGAAAATGTTTCATTCAGAATTAACCCGCATCAGTACTAAAGTAGAAAACTGTTATTTTGTTTGTGGGAAAAAGGCATACAAATGGCTACCTGAGAATTGGTCCGGCAGTTGTTTTTTGGGTTATCTGGTTCCGGCCATAAGACATACTGCAGAATTACCTCTAGGTAAGATACAAAATGTGAGAGATGTAGCCCGGAAACCTGAAGGTCCAATCGGAAAACTTGTAAATCCAGTGGGACAAATGGAAGCTGGTTGGAAAGACCATCATTCCGTAAAAAACAAAGAAAAATTGACTCATATGGACTTGAGTGACAGTGTAATATCCTGGGCTGGAATACTTCCAGCATATGGAGCAGTCAAATCGATCTGGGAGTTGAGAAAGCTGTCGAAACTTTTCGAAGTAATGAGTAATGCAACTTTTTCTGCTCTTGAACATGTGACTGATGAACTGAATGCAATGAGAACTGTTGTGCTACAAAATCGAATGGCTCTTGACTTCACCCTAGCGGCGAGAAGTGGTACGTGCGCGCTTATCAAAGAAGAATGCTGTGCGTTTATACCAGACAATCGACATGAAATTAATGACCACCTAGAGGTAATACAGCAGGTATCGGCCATGACTGAACCAGGCCCAAACCCACTGATGAACTTTTTCCAGAGTCTGTTTGGTGGGTGGGGTTCTATCCTAATGAACATCTTGATTGCTATTTGTGTTGGTCTGCACCTATTAGGAGCATGTGTCTGTTGTGGGATTCCCTGCATGAAAAGATTGATCAAAGATTTTATTGATGTATCTGTAACTGAAACTTTGTACCAAGACATTGAGTTAGAAAAATTAATTTCAGATGAAATTCTTTCCGAAGTATAAACTGAATGACTTACTTGGTTGAAAGTCCTTAAAGGAGAGGGCCAGGGGACAAAATGACATTGTTTATATTTCAGAATAGAATAAGAGTATTAAAAGGGAGGAAAATGTTAGAAAAATATGTATTTGAACATATATAAAGTGCTAGTTAAAAAGCAAATAGTATATAATGCATTTTATTCTACTAATAATATGGCAATAAGAATGATTTTACATGTAATTGCTTGAAGCTTTGGAACTGCAGTGTATTTGAACTCTGACCCTGGCAGTAGCCAGTTCAGCAAGCTTATGTTTTTCACTAATGATTATCTACTGGGTCAGAAAATTAAATGTATAAAGCATTGAAAATCTTCTTCTCCTTCCTCTGGGACAATTGGCCTTGTGAATGTTACCAAGATAAGACACAGCTGTTGGAAGAATGTTGCAAGAAGAACAAAGAAGTGTATTACAAGACTGAACCAACTATTGTACTCGAGCAGGCCTGAAACCTTGAAGGAGTAACATTTACAGAAAGACATTATAACTGACCAGGTGCTTTGCAAGGCTGGATTATCGAAAGGGAAAGCTTTTTTAAAAATATAACATCAGCAATCTTTATGAATAGAATACTGTTAGTAAAAGTGATGTAGCTGCCCTGTGACTAACCACGTCAGAAAGGTGGGCACAAACTAGAAAATAGAAACTATAAGAATTGTGTACTTCCTGCATCATGTGAGACAAAACTCTGTACTTGTATGTTTTTTTGCCTCCTGGTATACACTAGTAAACTTTTGCATCTGAGCCTCCTGTGTTGTTATCTTTGTTTTTATTTAACAGTTTGTCTAACAAATGTTGTATATTTCTTTTCTAAAATTTTCTACACTGATGGTTTAACATAATGTTTGGAGGTTTTCTCCCAGGGACTCCGCTGAAAATTGGTAACCTTGGCCAGTTGGACTTTGCTGGTAAATAAATGTAAAATAAAAATAAATAACTAAATAAATTCAACTGAATGAGCTGTACAGTGTTTTTTGGTTAAGGTCACTGTACATCAGGGTTTGGAAAATTTTCCCTTTCCCCATTGCAGTGTGATCTCAGAATTTGTATATATAAATAGCATGGGATGAGTGGGAGGTGCAGCTGTTATATAATAAGTTCCCATTTCTTATTACAATTGACTATTGAAGTATGGTGAGTGGCACACAATGTGGAAATTTTGACATATCTCCCTGACCCCAGAGCTTGTCAACCAATGTCCTTTACCCTTTCCTATTAAGGACAACCCCCCTGTGCCCTTGAACCCAGCAGAGACTGAGAGTGAGGAGCATCCAGTTGAGCACCATCCCATCAGGAAGGGGCATGACTGTACAACCCTGCCAGCACCTTAGGTGCCCACACCTGTAGTCAAACCCAGAATGACTGGGCTATAGTCAGGGATTTATTCTTCTACCCCACAAAACTGGCAGCTTATGTCTCATGTCTCTGATAACTGCAGTTTTGGCCTTTAGAATTTCAACAGAAACATCTATGAGGTATCTGTAAGGGAAGAAGGAACAGGATTAGACAGCTTTTACATCACACAAAGATAGACACTGCTTTGAAAGATAAATTTAGAGACTAAAAAAACAATTGGGAACCCTTACTAAGAGGGCAAAAGCTTGTGTATCAAGCATAATACAAAAAATGCAATGTAATACACTTGGCATACTACAAAACTGCTGCAAACTATCAGCTGGTAGAAGAGAAAATTAAAGCAATACACCAAGAAAAGGATGTTTGGGTGTTGATTATTGCTGGATTGTATCAGTGGTAGCAGTGACAGGGTAGAAGTAGCATTAGAATATTTCAAGACTATCACTAGGGGTATGATCTCTAAAAACAAAGATACAATACTTGTCCTCTGCCAGGCTCTGATTAGGTCACCCCAGGAGTACCAGATATACTTCTGAAGACTCTAGCTGCCATTACCATCCCAGGAAGTAGAAAACAGGCTGCTTGAAAGTGTTCACATTAAAGCCAAAAAAGTATATGTGAGGTGGAGCGGAACTGATATAACCAGACACTAGAAAAGTTAGAGAGAATAATTATAGGGAGGAGTGCAGTCACACTGAACAGACAGACTGGAAAGCAAAGAGAAACAATAGGGTGTGTATTGCAGACACAAACTGATCTCAGGATCTAAAAAAAGACTTTATTAGTGAGAGTTTTAGATTCCTAGAACAGACTAGTGGATTGAGTGATGAAGAAAGAATACAAGGAAGCATTCAGCATGTCATCGGACAATTTAAAATTAGACTGAGGAAGAAGGATGAGATGGAGAGGAGGTAGAAGGCTGGCATCCAGAAAATGTGATATACAACCCTTACTCAGAAAAGTTAGAAACAAAAAAGACTTTGACCCTGCCAAATTCCAACAAGAACTTAACTCATGTAACTGGTCTATTCTAAAACACCTCCCCTTAGAGGTGGCAGTTGCATACTTTAATAACAAATTTCTTGAGATCCTGGATTAGCATGCACCTGCTCATTCAAAGAGAACAAAAGCAAAAACTGCACCATGGCATTATAAAGAGTCTAGACTCAAAATTACTGGTAAAAACAAATTATGGGCTGTATGGCATTCTACTAAAGACACCCAAGATCAAATTAAATATAGGCAATCTAGGAACGAAACCAAAAAATCCATTTTACAAGACAAAAAACAATACTACTGCAACTTACAGACAGTAAATCAAAACAACCCTCAGAAGTTTGGGGCAGGATTGAATAATCTATTTCATCCTGGACAAACTTCTACCCCCATCTCAGTTGCTACTATTGATAAACCCCCCAAGGATGTTTCAGATAGTTTTAACTGATTCTTTACTGAGACAATTTAAGCCCTAGCAAGCCAACTACCTCCTAGCACCCCTTGTCCTGAAAGTACCACCCCTAGAAACCTACTCTCATTCAGCTTCCAACCAGTGGCCACGTCACTTATCCATACCCTGATCAAAAAATTAAAACCCAACACACTCTCTGCTGATCAACTCCCCATGAGTACCTTAAAAAATCAGCTGATGCTATTGCCTACCCATTATCAATACTAATTAATCAAACCATAACAGAAGCTAGAATTCCCACCATCTGGAAAATATCCTATGTAATCCCTCTTCATAAAGGTGGCAGCCCTACTGAATTCTCCAGTTATAGACCAATAGCCATATACTCTCCACTTGCAAAGATTATGGAAAAATGTATTCACAGACAACTCATGCACCACCTAATCCAGAATCACCTCATGGGAGATACCCAACACGGATTCCGTCCACACCACAGCACTACTTCAGCCCTACTAGCTTTCACCAACACCATAAACCATAATCGCAACAACAATCACATATCCTCCACCCTCTTCTTGGATCTTTCCAAGGCATTTGACATGGTTGACCACCAACTTCTAATACACACCCTGAAAACATTCTGTCTAGATACTAAGGCCCTTCAATGGTTCACATCCTACCTGAATGGGAGGCAGCAGGCTGTTCTTTGGCAGAATAAACTCTTTAACCTACTATCCAACACCCTTGGAGTACCACAAGGCTCTATACTAGGGCCCCTGCTGTCTTCCATCTTCATTAATGACCTGTATACTGTCATCCCAAAAGTCAGCTGTATCCAATACAGACTCCGCCCTGATCTGCTCTGCCACATCTCCAACAGACTTATGGTCTTCTACCCAGTCCACCTTTAACACTATAGAAAACTGGCTTTCTGAACTTTGTTTGATACTAAATCCCAAAACAAATAAAATCCTGTTATTCTCACCAACACAAAGTTCTCCTGCTTTTACCTTTACCATAAATGCAAATGATGACACACTAATCTCCCCTGACCCCTATACAAAACTACTAGGTGTCATTATAGATAACAATCTAAAATTTGACCTATATGTAAACAAATCGATCAAAACCATCAATAAAAAATTAGGGTCACTTTACAGAATAAAAGCCTTCCTAACCTCTCCAGCTAAAATTGCCATAGCTTGCTCTCGCCTTTTCTCAACACTTCTGTACGCATCCCCTATACTATCTAATATAAACAAGACTGTACTTAACAAACTCTCAACCTGCTATAACCACATTGCCAGGTTTGCCACTGGGCTGCCTTTTAGGACACATCATTGCATCAATCTTAACCAGCTTGGGTGGCTTGAACTACCCAGTCTAATTCAGTATAACCAACTGATCATGGCTTATAAAATCCTTTATAATCCAGATAATACTCCTGCACTTAAAAATCTTATCACCCCTTATCACAATCCGCGACTGCTTAGATCCTCTAACAGACTACTAATTCAGACAAGCAAAATTAACAATGCAGCTGGTGACTCTCTCTTTGCAAACTCTGCAGGCAGATCCTGGAACTCACTTCCAGATGACGTTACTTTACTGTCCTCCCTAGGTCAATTTAAAACTAGACTAAAACAACATCTAGCACTAAACTGGCTATGTCATAGTATCAAGCCTGGCTAACTCTCTTCTAGATTGTGTAAAATCTATTAATCAGCTACTGTTTAATTTACCCCTGGCTTTCAGCAGGGTTCAACTCTAACCTGTGGAACATGTTTATTATTTATTGTTTGCTTATGTACTCTGTCAAAATTATACTTGTAACATGTTTTTAATGTTTTTGTTTACCTTGGACCTTTTTTCCCCGGGCCTCGGCTGAAAATGGACATGCATCCATTCAGACTATCCTGGTCAACAAAGGTAAAATAAAATAAATAAATAGAGGAAAGAGCTCCTGTAACACTGTAACATGTTATACTGTGAGAGTACATTTAATATTTTTAGAGTTAGAGGGAGAGGTACTTTCATGCATTATAACAAAATGTTTTCTGTTTAATCATGTCAAAAAATGCAACTTTTTTTGAAAATTACTTTAGCCACTCTTGTAGTGGTTGTTTAATACATTCTATCAAAATATGCCTATGAAGATATATCTATCTATCTATCTATATGTATGTGTGTGAGTATGTGTGTGTGTGTGTGTGTGTGT